>NC_047153.1:30873049-30898049 GCF_009819705.1 Hippoglossus hippoglossus | reverse complement strand
GCACACAATGGTGTTCCATTACAGTGTGTGGCAAGCTAACTTATGATGCTGCTGGAGACACAGACTAAAGTCTTGAATAAATTTAGACCTCTGTTGCAAGAGTTAAAGTCATTTTGTGGCTCTTGTCTGCTTATTGCCTTGAAATAATTTTCACTGAGCACGATTACATAAACACTTGTATGCCTGCTTTTTTAATCATATTCGGGATATGGTGTTTACATGGGACATATTCAGCTGCCAGTATGCACGGTGTATGTAGGTTGGTCTTTGTTCTCCACATCCAGCAGATCTGCTATTTTTGTACTGTCTGTTACCTCAGCAGTTGGGGATGAACCTACTTTGATTCTACTCAGTTTATCATTGTCTTTTTCCATCTGCATATGATCACCAGTAAAAGAAGCATATTCAGACTGTCACAGTGTCATTCTATTGTGATTGCCTTCTACTTCAATTTGGCTGTCACTAACAAATACTGTAAGCCATGGGGGTTGCCTGGCTTGGGCAATTAAATGTTACGAGGTGAACAGGAAGGAGCTAGCGATGAAAATAGAGCTAGCATTCAATAATAACGAGCCGGTTCAGTTTGTCTCTCAATAAGATTACACCCCTACCATTTTTTTAATTCACACATTCACGTGTGAATGGATTTTGCACAAACACGTTGATAAACAACTGCTGACTGAAATTATTTGTAAAGATCATTTCACACCCTCCAAATATTAATAATCCTTATTTTACTCCAGAAAATATCCTTCTCACACTTGGGCTATGTATATGGATATTTATGAACAGTGTGTTAAATACATAAGATTAAACCTCCCTGATAGTTTATAGCTCAATGAAGGCTGTAGTGCATTTCTCAAATTTATTTAACTAAATCAGTATTGGCTCGTACAACAACAAGAAATACACACGCACGCACGCACCATTATCCTCTATGTGTTCCCCCACTACGGCCTGCCAGACCAAATAACTCATAAAGGGCACACTGGCAAGGAAAGATGAACCTAAATGGTGACAGTGTGTGAGTGTGTGTGTGTGTGTGTGTGTGTGTGTGTGTGTGTGTGTGTGTGTGTGTGTGTGTGTGTGTGTGTGCGTGTGTGTATGTAAGCAACAGTGGCACCACACACACTTTTAAAGGCCTCTATATACTTCACACTTTGGGGGTTAACCCAAGCTCCTTGAAACTCAAAAGATGTTATACCTGAGAGAGGTGGTTTCAGACACTGTCAAATGAATCCAACAAGTACTTTCTTCGTTGTCTAACAACCTGACAAGAGTTCAGGAAGTCACTGGTTCGGCCAAGACATAGTTACAGCATATAAGTTTCAATTAAAGCACAAGTCATAATTTTTACATTTGAGTTTTTGTATAAAAAGCAAGCGTTAGAGGTGCTGATATGGCAGATTCGTCAGCACAAGTATTTTCCAAAATGTCTTTTAAACTGGGGTGAGGTCGTTGATAGTTAATATGAAGGGGAAAGGTTTAACAGTAATATTAAAAACATGAAACCTGCATATGTTTATTGCTCTTTAATTAATCAGGAAGACAGATTGTTTGACCTGGTTTGACCTGTGAGAACAAATATTGGACACATTTTGGTTTGTGTCTGAAAACTTGTTGGCTTATTACAAACTTGATACACTTAATTTTTCTTATTTTACGTGAAATTGATATTTGTATCAAAATGAAGAACACTGAAGAAAAAAGAATTTGCTTTTTACATTTGGCACAGATGCTTGAAAACTGTGATGTATGCAATCATCCAACAGAACTTGAGTTCAGAGGATACTGGGCTGGGAAAGTGACAGAGTGAGACTGAGGGATAGATTTAATGTTACTTCTTTTAGCCGATTCAGTTCATATTCTCACGAATAAGTAGTAAACATGGTTAATGTCCAGTTTCTGACTTCTGTCACTTTGACAGCACGGCTAATGTGCACAGTGATGCATTGCAATATTTAACTAAAGTGTCGCCATGTTTGGAGTTATGTGCTAGTTATTGTGAAGAGTGAATGTTTTTTTCCTCCTTATTCAGCTTTTCATCACTAAGTGCTGAGTGATAACACAGAAATGCAGAACCTGCCGCAGAGGTGTGATATGAAAATTGCGGCGCACTGACTGATGAGTTTTGCGCAGCAACACAGGAAATTCAACACCATTCAGCAGCTGAGATGCCTTTGCTTCTGTGGCGCTCGTTGGGTTAGGCTGGATTCATTTTGATTTTTTTCTGAGAGGCAAATACAATGTGCTAGTAAAAACAGCCTGATCAAAAGGGGCATATCAGCAGTTTGTTATTAGCCTTGTCCCTGCAAGTGAAGCGATTTGTGGGAAGTAGCCTTTTGTTTATGTTCTGTACCGAACGTTTAATGCTAATGCACTGCACAGGCAATGTATTGTCCCCACTGTCTGTTTGTGTCTGCAGCCATCATGCATTCAGACACAAACATCCTTACGATCCAACGAGTGCTTTAAGTCCAAAAGATTGAGCATGGCTACATATGCATCCTATTATCTCATCTGGTCAGTGCTGCACAGTAGCTGCGTGCTGTGCCAGAAGCAGACGCTCTGGTAATGCAACACACTGACGCTGGACATCTGTCACATAATCTATCAATCTGATGAGTGCTATGTACATTCTATACCTATAAGTGTTCTGTCCTCTTCTATGGCTTATATTTGCTAGAATTATATCAGTAACTTTGGTGTACTTATTAAATGCTGAGTTCAGACATCACAGTAATTTTACTACAAATATTACTACAAGTCTAAAATTATTGCATTTTTAAACCACAATCTTTTCTAAACCTTGGCCAAACAAAAGGCAGAAGATAAACCATGGTCTTTGAGCTCAAATTCCTGCACACTTACTTTTCCTGAAACTGGTGGAATGAGACTGGGTGTAATGGCATTGTGGACGTTATGACATGAGTCATAATCAGGTACACGTTAATATTAATGGAATATTCTATCAGCAACACCTGTATATACCACATTCAAAATAATGTCTTGTTCTGAATAAGGTCAATAGTCGGAACATTGGTGCATGTAAACATTTCAAGGATAAAAGGTATTTTGCTATAGATTGACGACTTGTGGTGGAATCCTTTGTTTCCATTCTTGGATCCTGAGCCAGCTCTAGAGACATCAGTTCTACCAGACATCATAGTAAATCGTTTTAAATGTGAAGGTGCATGCTTTTCATTCCATTTCTGCGATTAGAGTGCCTACTGACCTGTGTTGGCCCTTGTTAGGTGGTAAGTTGTACTAGTCGACGGGGGGCTGTGGGAGATTTCACTCCTAATTGGGGCTGTTTTGGTAAGTGGATGAGAGGGTGGTGAGGACAAGCACATATGAGGTGAACTCCCTACCTGCTTATACTCTGGAGTAAATCATTATCTGACTGACCAACCAGGGCCAGGCTGGATGTTAAAGACAGTCCCCACCTGACTGGTCTTATTTTAATTTTCTATACAAGGAAGCAAACCAACAAAAACCTACAGTCACGTTTCTGTGTGCATGTGTGCTTTTCTGTATTTTCATAAGTATCATGTCCTACCTAAAATACACCAAATTTCTAATTCAACCTAATCTTCGTCCATAAGGTGTTAGAATTGGAGCCTGGGTGAGAAATTGGGTGACCTGGGCTACTTCATCTTTGTATTTACCAACCTGGCGGGTTTGTATTTGCTATGAAAGAAAACAGATTACTCTGAGAAAACATTAGATATTTCATGAATATTTATTTACTTGTTTGTTTTTATTCTGAGAGGGAACTGAGCAGATCAGTATCAATCCCTTTTCGATATTTGATATTTGCAACTAAATTAACTAAAGTTACAGACCTTCTAATTTACTTTTTTTTAAACAAAGCAACTCCCAATGCAACCACCCATTCTTATTTTTTACATTTTTAATTAAATCATAGTGAGCTATATTATGCCAATATAATAATATTATTTTGTCAGTAACTTTCAACATCCACTGCAAATTATGAGCACAAAATCACCATGACCGAATACATTTGTGAGTTTTTTTTCAAAAGTTTGGAATGGGTCCAATTCATATATTAATCATTTATTGTTTAATAAAATCAAGTCAGTGTTTAAAACACTAATATTTTGTCGGCAGCTAAACATATAGATGTGTTTGTCAGGAGTGTCAATGGTAGCTGAAACCAATTTCAAGCAAGTGGAGCAGAGAAGACAATTTCTCAGTTTTTAATTCGGCTCATACTTTCAGGTTTGGCATGCAAATGGTTTGAGGTAAGATTAGTCTACAAGGGTCCTCACTAGTATAGTAACAGACATGTGTATGGGAGTCTATTTTGAGCTTCATCAGAGAGAACAGGACTATGCAGGGTTCCTCAGCTTCCTCATCATTAGCTCAGCAGGCCCTGAGACTCATTTCCTGCATTGTGCTATTGTAGTCCCTCCCCAGGGATCTCCACCACTCTCTCCATCACTCACTTCTCTCTCTTCCCTCCTCTCACCTTTTATCCTGCTCATCTGTTCTCTCCTTTACCCTTTCCTCCATTTCCCTCTCTGTGTGCAGTCTTTTGATGTTTATTCTATACATG
The DNA here is from genome assembly GCF_009819705.1 of Hippoglossus hippoglossus. NCBI lineage: Eukaryota > Metazoa > Chordata > Actinopteri > Pleuronectiformes > Pleuronectidae > Hippoglossus > Hippoglossus hippoglossus. The sequence continues at coordinate 30,893,470 of NC_047153.1, read as the reverse complement.
GTGCACATCAGAAAAGCTCTCCCCATGCTAGGGCTCCCACAGGACTTTCTCTCTCTGGTTTGCAAAGAGTGTGGCAGGGTGCTGTTAAAAATGTTTTTAACAGCCCGGTTCCAAGGTTTAATAAGTTGGTCTTCAGTCTGAGAATTAATTTCAACACCCTGAAATTAATTTTCATCTATACACCAGTGTTTCGCACTGCACTGCATTGCAAAATAATTAATTTCAATTTGGTGTAGTTTTATTTGTATAGCACCAAATCACAACATAATTTATCTTAAGACTTAACAGTTTCATACAGAAACCCACATCTGCTATGTTACCTTCTGGTCGTTCAGCCCCTTCACTTCTGATGATCTTGCCTCACCTATCTTGTCCGAATCAAATTCTGATGTTATTGCTGTGAATCCTGGTCATGTGGGTCAGTGAATCAATGTCTTGATCATTCCTGGCTTACAGCTTGAAGTCATCCATGTAGAGGAGGTGGCTGATGGTTGCTCCACTTCGGATGCAGTATCCATCGCCACTCGCTCTGCAATGATCTGATTGAGGGGGTTCAGACCTGAGCAGAACAGCAGCGCATGGGGACAGATATCTTGCTATAGGCTCCACTTGATGGTAATTAGCAGCTGGCCTTGAGTTGACCTCATTTTCCACAGTACCATCGAGTTCCTTATGAAGACTCTCAAACCCCCATTTCTACCAAAGTGGATGAAGTGCTGTTACTCGTTCAGAGCTAGTTCAATGTGCGAACAGTTTGCTTTTCCATAGGCCGCCTTAATGCCACGTCATTACATCACCATATACATCACTGTCTATGTCTCTGATTTCCCAGCAATATTTATACGACAGGAATATGTAATATATTACACAGTGATAGGCTGAGTCCATCGTCGTTTTTTTGGGGGGGTGATTTGTCATTTTATTTTGCCAATATAATGGTCAGCCTCTCTAATTCATTTAATTCATTCTCTCTCAGGCATTAACATGTCTTATAGACTCTCTCTCTCTCTCTCTCTCTCTCTCTCTCTCTCTCTCTCTCTCTGCATGTGCTGACATGCAGACATACCAACACACACACACACCAAAACAGTTTAAATGTTGATTTGTTTGGTGTACAGAGAACTGATGAAGGAGTTTGTGGACTGGTTTCTAACGGTATTGCCTCCTGATCAGCGCAGGGAAAACTAAAGAACTGGTGGTAGACTTCCCCAGGCGCAGACACTCCCCCCGACACAGGTGAACATCCAGGGATTGGACATTAAGATAGTGACCTCTTATAAGTACCTGGGTGTTCACCTAAATGATAAACTAGACTAGACTGATCATGCCAGGGCACATCTAAACTGTAGGAATTATTGTGTTCTTTACCCTTGAATGGGCCCTTTATATTTAAATACTTTATATATACATCAGGAGCGGGTCCTCACTTTGGAGGCCACCATGTTTTTTCAGTCGTCCAAACTGGGAAAACTAAACACACTGAAGGCTGCCACAGGTTCTCTTTCATGTTTGAAAGGGGAGGGTGAGGTGAGGGGTATTCAGCTGCAACATGACACTTCACCACTAGATGTCACTAAATCTTACACCCTGAACCTTTAAATTAGTAAAATCTTTCTTCATAGCTGTGGGCATTCATTCTTTTATTCAGCTGCTCCTCACTCTGCACACTCTCCCATCAACACAAATGTTGTGTTTATTTGCACACTGCAGAACTGAAATGAGATCCGATCACAAGTGATTACAACACAGTTTTGGTTTGTCTTGTTGTTGCTGCCTCTGACGTAGATGGTTCTAGCTTCTAGACCAGCAATGAGTTTTTGCCACTCTGGAACTGGTTCCAGATTAGGCACTGGCTTCAAACCGGCCCTTGAACTGCCTTAATGGAAAAGGGATATTTGTGTCCTGTTGATGTTTTATGGTTCCCTGTGTGTTGTAACGAGTTATATGCTTTCTTTAGTCAATCCAGGTGGCGCACAGATATGTCTATTCTATTAATCTCAAGTGACTGCCCTGTCTCTGTTGTCGAACAGTAGCTGATGCAGTTTCTTCAGCCAGTTGCCATCTTGGATGTCTGCCATTGTGATGTTCGCTGATTCTTGTTCTGGATTGTTTCTGCTGATCCATTTTAATGTTAATGTTAGATGGGATTAGCGTATTTATATATAATAATAATAATATATAACAATTTCTCTTAATACATATATACGTCGTACCCTGTTTTTACTCACAGCTCCTGTCTATCTGACCCAAAATCAAGACAATTATACTGAGCGGGACAGTGGGACAGCAACAGCAAATTAATGCTGAGCTCCATCAGTCTAACGTCAGAAACGGTATTAGTTGAACATTACTTTAAATTTAATAACAATGTGCTTTGTATTTGGAGATGATTTCTTTCATATGATGATATAATTTTTTTTTAGAATATAGGACAAGATGTTAAATATCCCTTGCCCATTTGAAGGTCTTCTGCACAATTTAGGTTACCAACTACCAGTAGATGTTAGCAGGTGTTAGTGGCCACCAGTGTATGTTAGGGACATATCTTCAGTTGTGCACTTTAGTGTCATCAAGTGTTTTGACCTTGTAATCAATGATACAGGCCGAACTTGAGGGTACGCTGAGGCTAAAGGTAAATCTGACTGGCTAGTGGCTTGTATGGCAGCACTATGCAAACCATGTGGTCGCTCAGTAGATCAGACATCATTACCTCTATGCCTTTTTAAACTAAACACTTTCCCATTTTAGAACATAGGACAAGATGGATAATATCCCTTGTACGTTCTGCTGCACTAATTAATGCCTACCGCCAGTGGATGTAATCAGATGTTAATGGCCACCAGCGGATGTTAGGGACATGATCTATATGATGATATTCATATTATTGTAATTCATTCAGTATAATTTCATATTTCATTTAGATATTATAAAATACTGTTTCAATCAGTTCCAAAATGTGAGTATGAAGGGGATATTTTAAGTCCTTTTGAAACTCATGTAAGAATGCACTTTATTTTCATCGCTCTGCAGCTCAGCTGGATGCGAAGTTATCATTGGAAAATAAAGCAGTTTCTGAAGGAGAAGAAATATATTTATTGCAAAGCCAAGTTCAATTCCCCCATCAAGAGTCCAATTTATTCTCATTGCATGCATGGTCATGACTCCAATCATTCAGTGAAGAGGAAGGTGTAAAGGCCAAACACGACAGACAGAAATTGGGTTATGAAAGGGATGAATGAGACTCACCAGGAATTAATTTGAATCAAAAGCAGACAAGTCCTAAAGTTCTTTTGTTTAACACTTCATGTTGTCCTTGGTGGATTCTGTGTTTCTGGCACAGTCCTAATCGTTTCTGACAGCAGCATTTCTGCATGTCTCCAGTGTTTTACAGTGTCCAAGCCTCATTCAAGAAGGCAAATATCAACAGGGTATCATACAAGATCTATACGTAATAGCGACGGAAGATATATGGAGGGCAGCATTGAGTGAAACAGCTGAAACTGGACTAAGTTGGTTGCTGATTAAATTGAAGACAGGAACAATGGACTGATGGTGGTGGATTGTTCAAAGGTTCATCCTTTTGCTTTGACCGCCCTGAGTTCTCGCTGGCTTTGTTTGTTTTAAGAGACAGGAAATATGCTCTGATACCTGACAGTGAGCACAGCAGCTGGAAATAATGTAAGGTAACTGTGGAAGAGATGATGACCCAGAGAGCACCTCTGACTCTAATGATCACAGTTTATGTTTAAATAGTAGTTAGCCAATGTTATTTTATTTTTAATTTTTATAATATATCTATATCAACAACTATTGCAGTAAATATTAGTCAGCTTGACTTGACTGTTTAGCCAAATAAAGTGGGCTCTCACAAAGGCTCCTGAGTATTGAAATGTAAGGAGCCACGCCCTCTGTGTCTGTGAGATGTAAATTCAATACTTGCTATTTGACCACATGTACTTGTAGGCAACTGGCTCCATCATGAGCCTTATTGTTCACATACTGGTACAAAGCATGTTACTGGAGGATTCCAGTTGAGGGCACACCACAGAACTCAGACTAAAGATTGTAGTAATAGTAATAGTGCTCTGCTCTATAATCTTTGACTCTGCCACTTCCGGATTGGCATGTGGACAACATAAACAAAGATGGCCACACTCAAAATCAACATTTGGAGGAGATTGGGGTGGAGGTGGGTTACACGCGTCACTTAATGACGGCTGACTGCAGAAGAGATGAGAAGGGATTTAAAGTTTGACAGCAGCCGCATTGGCTGGAAGAGACTGTGTCAGTATCTTATTGGCCATTTCTCAGCTTTCACTCTGTCCAGTAGCCTGCCCGAATTGAGGCCTGGAGTCAAATGGTGAACCCTTGGTAGTATTGTAAAAGAAGTAATGTATCATTAACTTGTACAATTTTAACAATTTATAAACATGTATTTGTTGTGTCTAGCTGTTGGGGCTATAAAGACTTTTTTCAAATTGATGAAGTTGATCAACAAGTTGATTTATGACCCTGCAACATTTATTAAAAAAATTAAGGCCCACCATGCAACATTTGCTGCAAGTGAGCTTGAGAAATTGAGAGCAGCTTCTATGTTGCAAACTGAAAAGTCATTAAGTGTGAGTCTCCCATTTCTCCCATTTCCTCCCCCAGCCTTCATAATCATTGTGGAACAAATTAGTGGTCTGGGATGTGAGTTGCCCAGTGTTCTGTACCAGAGCCGTGTTCAGAAACACAGGTTTCTTAGTAAATGTTTGATCCTGACGGATGATGGTGGTGAGTGGGTGGCCTATAGGGTCTCTCCAACTGCTGGGCCTTGTTAGTACTTGCAAGCATCTGTGTTTGTCTGAGTCTGTGTTTATGTGTGGGATTTATTCTGCACAGTAGAAACGAAATAAATGGAAGAATTAAAAGCTTCTTATCATACATATGTCATACATTCACATCCACCCACGTTGGGTCCTTTGCCTGTCTTGCGTCTTTGGTATGCTTTGCAGCAGAGGATACCAAAGACGTGAGGCAGGCAAAAGACTTTAACAGCAACACCAGTCACTCTGTGCAGTTTAAACAGGATTTCCGATGATTTGAGAAAACAGGCTGCTACTCCTGTGTAATACATCAGCTGTTAGTAGCTTTTCACAGATTTGTTTTTAATACTGTTGCATCTGAGCGTCATTACAAATGATCCAATGACAACAGTAGTTTTTGTTTGACAGTGGTGATTGAACAGAGGCTGCAGAGTTCAGCCTCAACCTAAATTTGATCATTACCATGACAACAACAATAATCTCACATCTCTCTATCTTTTACAACAGTTAAAGGATTTTTTATATCAAACATCTTTTAATATTAGACGCAAATCAGATCAGCATGAATAAGCCCCAAATTATACTTTATAGTAACAATACATTTTTGTTGACTTTGTTTGGCTTGTCTCCATCTCTAGCTTAACACAACAGTCACCTGCAGCAGAGCTCTACTCAAGAGCACTGATACTTGGGTCCGACCAAGATCAACACCAAGTCTGATCAGTGTCAGTATCCAGTCATGACTTAGTCCAGGTGGGGGTCAGGATCTATACAGAAGAAACCCTTCACTCAATTCCTGTAACATAGTTCAGCATCAGACATTTGCAAAGGAACATCTAAACAAGCCTGATGTATTTAAGAAACAAGTCCTGTCGACTGATGGAGTTAAAATATTTTTTTCTGGCCACAGTGATAAAAGGCCTGTTTGTAGAAAAATGGTGCAGTAATGCATGAAAATAACACATTTCCATCTCCCAACATCTGTCCACCTTGCCATCTTCTAAACCTAAACATCTGTCCACATCAATGCAGGACGGCCTAAGAATCTCACAGACGCAGAAGGATGTTGTGAAGAATGAGCGGTAAATCCCTCAAACACGAGCTGAAAGACTTAGCTGCTACAAATAGTGTTTACAAGCTGATACATGCTAGAGGGAGTGTTAATGAACACACAGGGTGTCCAAACTTTGCTTGTCTTCTTTCATCTCCCTCAAGAGGCGAAGGATTTTGATGTGTCGTCTTATCTTTTATGTATCAACTGAAAACAATGGTAAATTTAAGTGGTATAATTTTTAGTATTGTACTGCTCCAATACTACAATACATATGTGTGTGTGTGTGTGTGTGTGTGTGTGTGTGTGTGTGTGTGTGTGTGTGTGTGTGTTATTGACCCCCTTTCTTGTGCTTCACTCTTTTCATGTGACTCTTGTTCTCACTCTGGAGCAGATGTGTCTCAGATTTGAGGCAACGCCCTTGAAACACTTGACGAAGAAACTATATTTCATTACTTCCACTTCTAGTATAAAGGCATTTGTACTGTAATTGTTTTTTACTTTCACTTTCATTCCCTTGGCTTCAGGTTGGTATTTGTGGATAAGATAGTGAGTCAGAAATGCCACACACAGACATGTAGCTGTAAGGCCGGTCCTTGTCCGAAGCAGCTTCCCACGGTTTCCCTTTTCCTCGTGCCGTGTACAACATATTGTCTGACAGCTCAGAGGTGGTTTCTTCTGTAGTCCTGCATATTTGTGCAGCTCTGAAGGCTGGTCTGTGCAGTTTTAGTGCCTGGATGAGAGTAGCACTGTCAGGCATATGTAAATACTGAAGATGAAATGTGTTTTACAGCAGACACTGCTCGTTATCACACTGTGTGTATGTGTATTGTTTCAACCGTGTGTACTAAGTTTGTGGAAATGTGTGGGGAGAAACAAATTAGGAGTTATTCTTCTTAATTAGTGTATACATTTCATGTGATTCTTTTTTCAGGGCACTCAGTCGGCCTTTTTACAGACGGTTGCTTGCTTACTGTTGGAGACATATTGCCATCAGTGTAAAGACAAATACCAATTTCAGTTCTGTGACAGGATCTGAAAGTCTGAAACTACCCAGACATCCACCACTTGACCTCACCATGCATAACTTCTCCCAGATTACATAGACCACCCTATGTACCCCTGGACTGACACTGAATGTTTCCACTGGACATAACTGCTCAATATGGTTGTAATACATACAAAAACCAGATCCCTTGCTAATTTATTAATAGTCCTTAATTTATCATCATATTTTACCTCAGACTGTATGTGGTCATATTTTGTATTTCAATGTACATCTACTCAATGTAAATATTTTGCAACATTGGCAGCTTGGCTGATATATATCACTGTTCTTACCAGTTGTTTTGAATGAGTACATGATGAATTGTATAGAGTTTTATTCATAACATTCATAACATTACTGAAGCAAAGCCTGCAAACAAGTTTTATCTAGAGTTCTCATGGCAACACGCAATATATACAATATACCCTTTGCAGTATGTTGCTGTACTTAAAAAGCCACTGCTGCTGCTGCTGCTGCTGTTGTTTTGCATTTCATAAACCCCAACTACACCCCAACATCCATCCATAGGTCCCCAATGGCAGAGGCTTCTACCATTTATTTGATTTCCGTACCAGCGCCGGTCCGCGTCTCCGGCTGCATGAAGCCCCACATTGGGCACCACTGTGGCTATAGACCATGCCACCGGGGTCTCCCACACACAGCCAGAGGCGGTACTGGTGCTTTTCAGCATCTTTATTAAAATAACCAGATGAAAACATAAACTTACAAACTCTTTAACTTAAAGCAGCTGGCGACTAGCTTTGCAGCTCACTATTTTATCTGAATTGTTATTTTAATATGTTGAAATGTCTTATTTGAGATAAAATATTAAATTTAAATTCTTTTGAAGGAGAAATGTTCCTCCTCCTAAAGTTGTTATAGTTTTCTGATGTACTTCAAAACATTGGCCAAACACCAGGGCTGGGAATATTCACTTATCCCCCAATTCTGTACAACGATATTTGGGCAGTTATTCAGTCATGTATCATGATTTTATAGTATTATGATTCTTAGTTTTCTTTATTGTGTAAGTATTGTAATTCGATATTGCAATGTGTTCTTTTGAAACACCCATGTTGAGAAAAAAAAGAATTGTGATATTTAAGTTAATTGATAGTTTTTGTGACCCCATGACCACTGGGTGAAACCCTTCCACCTGTTTACCTGAACTTACTTTGAATGTGTAATGTTTTACTTTTTGCACTTCACACAAGAGAAGCTGCTGTTCATCATATGAAATCCCACTAGAGCCACCTCTTCACCTTAAATGACCAATATGAGTTGAGCCAATGAAAACCACATATCAACTGTTCTCTGGTTGCTTCAGCTGCAGCAGAGCGATGGACTCTGATGTGATGACTTAGTGGCTCACAGTGTAAAGGCTCAGTTTGCCTATTAGGTTAAGAGTGCTAACGTTGAATGTGAATGACCACATCTTTAATGAATCACTCCGGGTTTATGGCTCCCTCACTTCACTACCCCCCATTTCTCTCATACTCACTCTCTCTCTCTCTCTCTCTCTCTCTCTCTCTCTGCACCATGCTAATTTCCACAGGCAGGTATGAACAGATTGTTTGCAGCTTAGGAGCAGAAATATAATTTAAAGTCAATGAAGAGCAAAATTGTTATTTTACAGGTTGTTGACATCTGCGCAGCATGCTCCTCAAATGGAAATAAAGAAATGGTGTGCTGAGAAGAAAAAAAAACCTGTGTGCTGCTAATATTAGCACCAACATTTGTAGGTAAATGTAAAGTTCTCTACAGACTGTGCTACAGAAGCTGCAATATTTTGGAATTGACAGACATGAGGAGCTGGTTATAGCTTTGTGATATACAGAGAATAGCTGTTGGAGCTTTTAAAGGCTGCACTGGGGTTTTATGTGTATGAAAGAAAAAGAGGAGATGTTATTGATAAAGAGTGAAACTAAAGAAATGTGGCTGGTATAGTATTTAAAGAGCAGTGTGCAGCTGTTGCCTCTCAAATAATTATTATCTGGATGAGCAGAGGAGCTCCACATGAAGAGATGATTAAAAACATAATGAATTAGCCAGAAATCATGGCTGTTTTCCATTTTCCACACAATATGATAACATGGAAAAAACAGCTGTAATGCCTGGTGAGGGATTGAATACAGTAACCCAAAATTATCATATTATGTGTCTTTATTGAACATACCCATAAAACATTACTGGCAGAAGCTGGCTAATAAAACATAAACATAATTATCGCAATATGATTTTTGATTCTTAAGCATTACACAAGCACGGTGAGGAGGTATTACACTTATAATCGTTTTGAATGTTCCTCACCTTTTCTTTTTTGAAAAAGAAAACAATTTAAACTTCAAAAAAATTATTGTTTTACATTTATTATAATAATTATCAACAGTGTTTTAAATAACTAACTTTACCCATAATTCTGTTTCACCATACCACAGTTTCCATGCACAGATACTGTGAACAAAACTAATTTACTGAAAAGACCGGCCAATCCAGTACCAACAGTCAGGCAATACGATGACATGACTCAGTTATTGTAGTGATGTAATTGAGTAATTCAACCTCTGATCATTTTCTGTATTTTTCTGGGCCGTTGTGCTTTTTTAAAAAGCTGACAGGGAAAGATGACAGGAAATAAGGGGAAAGGATGGAGAATACAGAGGACCAGAGACATTCTGGTTCACGCTCAGCGTCTATTATCTGTATCTATGTTGGAAACCTCTGGCTCTGGCTACAGTGTATTGAAGTGACTTGTTTGAAGTATATCAGCAAAAAATGTTTTGTGTTTCACAGAGAGCTGAGAAAGCTATATGAGCACCCCTGTCTCACTCTTCCTGCCTGTGAACTTTTGTTTTAGAATTGTCCCCTAAGCTGAAATAATGACTCAGCATTTCAGTTTACAGCTAAGTGTACCCTCCATAGGTAAAGCCAATGTACTCATGTTCCTCTAATAGTAACTTTAATATTTCATGCCTCCATAGTTCCCAGTAAACATCCTCTTCTGTTTTCAGTAGGTCTGTTCATGTGAAGCTTGGAGGCTGCTTCAGCTCACTGGGCCACTTCCTGCTGGCTCTGAGCAGCAGAGTATCTGAGCTGTTTCAGGACTATGTTTCACTATCCTTATACAAAATGTATGTTTAATAGCTGTTATTTGCCCATTGTGGAGAAATCATGTTCACATATGTATTTAAATATAATACATCTTCTTCCATGATTTAGTACAAACAATCATGCAAGTTAGAAGTTGGCACAAACACAAGTGTTTGGTGCAGCTGCATTGTAATTTTAAAAACTGTGAATTGAGACAGGCAAAAGAAAGCATGTGACATATATGCACTTCATGTTAGCATTTAGATTGCCTATGAGATTCTGTGGAAAACACGTTAGTAGCATCACAGAATCATTCTCGTTGGCTACATTAATGCACCTTCTATTTTGGCCTGGTGCATATTGGAAAATGTAGTTCCTCCAACATGGGTAACAGCAGGAGAAAACACTACTCAATGCGCCAAAGCCTCCTCTGGTTATGTCCTTAAATACTGAACATTTTAAATGTTGAAATAATATTTAAATATAGTGGCTGCATAATACAACAATAGTATTTAACTTCAATCCATCTTAGAAATTGCTAAAAAAAATTGATAACTCCATGTATATGATGACTCTTGTATAGAGGCAAATCTCAATTATTTGATAATGAATATCTTTTTATTGTGACATTTTTAATTTACTCTTTAATTAACTTCTCTCCCCAATTCTCTCACCAACAACCATTGGAGTCAGATGCCCCTTTTTTAATGAGATGAAGACACAGTCAACTGTCCAATTACAGCTTTGGGGTGGGACATGAGCCAATGGCTGTTCTTAAACCTGCATGCTCGCAGGCTGAAGGTATTGATGGCACATTGAGTAATATTCTGATTGACTGCAGTTTAAAGGTGGTTTGTGGATGGAGTATCCTGCAGGGAGCTGTACAAACACTTGAAAACCAAATGTTAAGACTTGCTTAATTACTGTGTTTTAAAATGTATGTTTAATTGTGACCAAGTAAATGCATAGATCAAACTTAGATGAATACAACATGTGTTGTGATGGCTTTCACTTGAGGTATTTTATATCTTCCACCTTGCTGATGCAGTCTCGACAGTAATAGTTAATAATGATAATAATGATGATTCTAACTAAAAACTCTGACATCCTCCTCATGTTGCTGAGATGAGCGGGTGCAGTTTGTCTAAGAGTCAGACTTGTTGTTGATGATTCTTGATTTGTCTCTGGGGCCGAATGATGAAGTTGACTGGCCAGTGTCTCAGATCAGGAAGATCAGGATGACCTGTTCTTACAAAACCTCGTGGTCAGCCTGACTCTGCTGTGAAGACACAAGAGCTTCCTTTGATGAAATAAGCTTCCATGAAAGAATCAGGAATTAAATGTTGAGCATTGCAGAAAAATGTATTATATAATCTATGTAGTGCTTGATTACCTATTTGATTTATGAGTTACGTACAGCCGAGAGCAACATATGTTGTATACTTGTCTGTGTCTACCTGGCTGCAAAGAGTCTAATGAAGTTAACCACAGCTGTAAGTCTCAGGGTTTTCTGTTTGCTTGCTTAGGCAGCACAGATGAGGAACTGGGACAGAGCTCTGAGTGGGTGTGGACCTGTGTATATATGTGTGTGTGTGTGTGAGTCCACATGTGAATGCTGAGCTTCTGATTTCTGTTATTACCAGCATTTCCCAGCATGAAACCAACCTGCTTGCCGGACAAAAATACTGATATTCTACAAAATCCCTGCATGTTTTTACCAGCTGCGACAGCTCTCTATCCCTTTCTCCCTGTGTGTGTGTGTGTGAGATCATGGCAAAGTGTGGTCCTGGAAACTCCTACTAGCCTACTTCGACCACATCTACTAACTGTCTGTCTGTCTGTGGACTGGTTTCTGATAGTGTCCATGTGCAAGATACAATCATTAAACCTTAAAGTTGTTTAGTTGACATCCCAATGAAAGCTGAGTCGTGTGTGTGTGTGTGTGTGTGTGTGTGTGTGTGTGTGTGTGTGTGTGTGTGTGTGTGTGTGTGTGTGTGTGTGTGTGTGGTCTGACCCGTGAGTGCTTGTGGGAGCAGCATTTTTTGGGACTGACTTCATATTGTGGATAATTCTGGGATCTGTGACAGGTGACTGACTAGAGAGCTTGCCATACACAAGTGCTTTTCAAACCACCCTTGACTCATTACGTAAGAAAATTACTTTAATAGTCTTTACTTCCTCAGTGTTAAGAGGCAGCAGAAGCAGGTAAACAAGCAAATTACACAGATTCATTAACTCAAAGGAACGCTTACAAAAATAATCACTTAACCATGTCACATTATGTCAAAGCCTTTCATCTGTTTTAACATAGGCTATCATATTATATTTTCCTCTCTGATAACCCAGCTGTAGTGATCTCTGTGTGTGACCAGTCATCTGAGACAGAGACAGGCAGGAAAATATGGAATCCTACAGCGTCACTAGAGTATGTCATTGTTATGTAAAGGTATTTTGAATATTCCTACAGAAGTCATTTTTAAGATAATTTTTCTCTTTACTGCATATTTGATAGGTTTGTTCAAAGGAATGATCATAACACATGTGCAGGAAGGTGAAGATGTCCATGCAGAGTGCAATGAGATAAAGGAGAGTGAGTGCAGGGAAATCATGAGACAGGACAGACCTTGAATTTCAAATATCTGCTACTATTGCTGTCATGAAGGTTTGATTCAGTCTGGTCCATTTTCCTTGTTGGTGTAGTAAACAGCTGAATGACAAATTGAGATGGTGGTATTAGGAGGTGGGAGCATCACTGCTAAATGTACATTTTACTCTGTAGTTTTATCCAGTGCAATAATATGAAGGATACTGTTCTGCATAAAACAGAAGTAGCAACATGCCCTCCATTAACAGGTTGTGAACAAACTTCGATTAGGTTCCAGAGAAGACTCAAGACTTTCACTGTCAACTGCTAACTGTAGGTTCATCTTCTCTTATTTAACATGCAGTGAGGTGAACCCAAGACGCTGGTTACATTGTTGTCTAATGACCGCAAGGACCCGCCATATAAACAGCGTCTTTCTGTGACTGACTGAGTGTGAAGTTGATTTCTTTTCCCTGTAACCAATCAACCCATCAAAACCTGATCAACGATGAGTCTTGGACCATTTACTATAAATGGTCACATCCTTCACCAAGTGTCTCGGACTGAATATCCATTGGTTTTAATGCTTGTGCTATGCTTGTGCTATGCTACCATTGCAGAGTATTCTATCATGGAATGTGCATCGACAGGTGTTTGATTGCCTGATGCTGGCCAATGCCAGACGGCACTGAATTGTTTCAAAAGTTTGAGAACGGTTATTTTAGACATGTTAACAACCAGTGCTGTTATTTTTCTGGTGAGGACCAACCACCCCTCACAGCAGGGCACAATTCATTTGATTTAATTTGATTTACTTAGCTGTTTAGGCAACATGAGGGTGATATTAAAGGTCTGGTTTATCCTATACCTACAAACAATAGCTTAAATTATTGCATTATCCCATCATCCCCAGTAAAAATCTCAGATCACCAGGATAGGGGTTGTCAAAACTAAGTCCAAATTCGAGCTGGGTAGAGAGATAGAGGTGACTTCTAACTTGGTCAGTATTAAGTAATTATTTGACATTGTGATTCAATACAGTTTTTCTCTACAGCCATTCAATGTATTCCTGGTGCTATGGGCCACATGTTGTCAGTGAGAAGTCCCGTGTGAGATCTGGTAAAGGAACATGTGCCCAGCTCACCATATTGGCTGTGCTCAGTAAAGTTCTCCTAAGCATGATAAACAGCTCAGTGTTGTGTCTGAAGGCCACAGTGTGTTGCTGATTAGGGCTGGTACTTTGGGTTTTTACAGTTGTCATGGCATTTGGAGGCCAGGTCTTGTATAGTGTGAGGGCTCTGCTGCAATCAGCCAGGGAATGAGCTTAATGGTTTATAATGAGTTCAGAGTCCGACCTGCCAGCCATACGAACGAGACAGACTCAAAGGTCAAAGGAGTCCAGCAGATCCTTGTTTTATATCTATACTACAAGAAATGAATGAATGAATGAATCAAAGTTATTCAGTCATGTAACTGTTTTTAAAATGTGTTCCTTGAAGTGACATTGCTCAGAGGAGTTTTTGGTTTTCCTGTTTATAACTTCTGAGAGATTACCTGCCATGTGAAGAGTTAATCAGTCATTAATATAAAGCACTGAAGACCAGACCGAATCAAAATGACTGTAATGTATTACCACTGAGTCAGAACTTGGATTTGAGTCTGTTCACTTGACAGACACGGTGCCCTCATCAAGCCCCAGGGGGAAGAAAGACTGGACCAACATTACAGACGGAACAGAGAGTAGAGCCAGTGTTCAGACTGTCAGCCTGCTGGAAGCTTTGAATGGATTATTGTACATTTCTGCCAGGATTATTTCAGATGCTTCATATCTTTGGAGACAGGGATGGAAAGAAAAAAGGGATAGAAAGCTGGCATTCTCTGATATGATTTAAATTCATATAAAACTACTGTGTACCAGGAAGTATAATTTTGAAGAGACATTATGCCAGATTTTGGTTGTTTGTGTCCTCATATTAAACTTCATATTGACATTGAACATATGTTCGAATTTCTCAGGATTTCGGTGTCTTCAATGTTTGTATGTGGCTCATAAAGGCTTAACAATCATGATATAACCACTGAAGTGTTTATATCTGATCCAAATGGCCTCGCTACGAGGTGGGATGCAAAGCAGGTTGTCATAGAGATGGGGCAGATGAAATGGCAAACTAGTCTCAGTTTTGCCAATCCCCTCTCCGTGGTTCACCTGGAGGTCCTCACTGAGCCACCTCCACGCACTCATTTTCAGTCTCTACTGGTGTGAATGTCTGATTGTTGGTTTCGGAGACAATTGTCGCCCCCATCTTATCCCAGGTCAGGAAGGTGTGGTGGCTCTGGTTTTTGGAAGCTATTCAACCATCTTGTGAAGAAGCATACTTGATGATTAACTTGTGGCTCAAATTTAACTGTCATTCTAGGCAGAGTTGATTGGAAACCACTGTACAATCATACACTGTATAGGGCATGCATTTTTCAATGTTTTAATAAAAATGTTAGTTACCTTTGGTTGAGGATCTAAAATGTGTGGTATGGTCTTTAAGGATTTCAACACTGTGAGTGTTGTATGACACGTGACTGAAATTGTATAAAAGGCAAATCCTTTTTGTGCCCTTCCACAACCCTGGCATCCCCTTTTTCATTTTGTTTTGCACCATATGGACCTCTTCCTGCTTTCTTATAACTGGAACTAAATGTTACCAGTGAACACTAATGCGGATTAGCTTCATAGAAACTTTCTAGCAGACATGGTTGAATTGCGGACCCCTGCCAAGGGCACTGGGAAAATAATCCTTCCTTGTGTTATGGACTTTTTTCTCATCAGTTTGCATTAACAATATGGATCAAAATCTAATCCATAGGCACACACCTACAGTGAAGTAAGCCACCACATTAAAGAGAGATTGTCTCCTGCGTTCAACAATCTCCTACCAGCAGTTTCTAATCCCATCAGACACTCTCGCATATCACTACACAAACTGCTGGCTTACTGCTGGCTGTTTTCTCTCTGTATGAGCTCTTACAAACCAAACAAAGTCATGTAAGTCTTTTTACCAGCTATAAAACTACAGGAGATCATGTGTGAAGAAACCTAATGGGATTTACACTTGTACATGTTTTATTCATCTATGACACATGTGGATTAATGGAGGAAAAGAAGTTAAAGAATCAATCAATAAATCCCTGAATCTATGAATATATGAATGAATAATTAAAATGCATGAATGAATAAATGAACCCATAAGAGGCTGAAACATAATAAAAGAGTACTCCAACTGCCAACTGTAGAGCTTTGGCATCAAGTTGTCTAAATCCACAATTGATTATTCAGTATTTGCACATGTTACACAGATCTATATTAAAATCAGCACAAACATGCCATAAGAGCTTCTCCAAATATTTGTTCTTTGTTTTCTCAGTAAGAAGACTGACTGTTAGATTAAAGAGATAGTTCACCCTAAAATGAAAATGCACTCATTATCTACTCACCACTATGCTGACAGAGGGTTGGGTGAAGTGTTTGAGTCCACAAAACACTTCTGGAGTCTCAGGGGTAAACAGCGTTGCAGCTGAACCCAATACAATTGAAGTAACTGGTGACGGATTCTTCAAACAGAAAAAAATGGGAGCAATTGTTTACTCACTAAGTTATACCTGCATGATCAGGAACTCTGGATGGAACCTGTCATTAAAACAGGAGACCTCTAATCACTCCCATTTGATAACAGTCCACATGTTTCCATTAAAACCAGAATCTTTCCTACCTTTAACAAGTAGTTTTTTTAATAAAGCAACTTTTAACTCAAACTATAATATTTCCCAGCCATCACCAAAATAATCATAATAAAAACCTTAACCACAGTGGTGTGAGATCATAAAGCACCATTTTTATGATAGCCTACTGAAAGACACTGTTAATGTCATTCTCTCAAATTGTGGTGATTTCTCACTTGCTTGTGACCATTTTATGTTGCCCTATTTGCTCACAACCATTGCTTACTGGTTGCATCACAAAAACAAAGATTTTACTCCTCACATTCTTTCATTTGAATACTTTGAGTCATCTGATCCAGTCATTCACAATACACAGTATATCATAATGCATGTAGCAGAATTATGTTTGCATACCAAACTTTAAAAAATACTGTACATGTCCAGGTTATCTGTGTTGTCAGAAGACACAGATTGCTGATACTGAACTATGCAGAGCTCACACAATAGGCCTGGCTGACCATCCGGGCCAGAAAAGCCTTGGCTGGACAGATTCTCCTCATGCCGATGTTATTACTGTTGGAGGTCTGCGATGGCTGTTAGCCGGCTGAGCCCGACAACAAAAGGTGGTTTTATCCTATTAGCGGAGTGCTAACGTGTCTAATTCCTCTCTAGCGGATCAGTCTGTTTCTTTAGATGCAGCAGGCAGAGAAAAGCGAGAGAATACCAAGTTCCACCGCAGTCCAAGACACACAGATCGATCTCATCTGTGTGGGTACAACAAAACAAGGTTGAAGACTGCTCAGACTTCCACTATGCCTGCTCCAAGGTCAGCCAGTGATCCAGGCCTGGGAGGCAGGGTGAAATGAAACCCATGGAGGCATGTCAGAAATGTTAATTATGGTTGACCAGGCATAAATAACATTGTCAGAGGAATTAGAGTTTGTTCCTGTGTGCTGAGTTTCACTGACATGGCAAGAAGTGTTTTGGAGGAGGGCCTGTGCTACCACTTCTCCAGGAAAAACTGTTTTCTAAACTGTATAAATCTGTGCTCTGACACACAGGTTGAAGGGCAGAACTTAGAACACTTTTGACACTCAACTCTTTGACTTATTTTCTATAAATACTTCATTGTGCTTTAGTCTCTCTCTCTCTCTCTCTCTCTCTCTCTCTGTCGTTCTCTCTCTCTCTCTCTCTCTCTCTCTCTCTCTCTCTCTCACAAACTGGCACCACAGGGTCTGGGGTGACATCACTTACCCAGGGGAAGCCAATTTTCCTATTTTTGGTGACCAACAGCCAGGAAAAGGCTCTCTCTTTCCATCACTCCCACTCTCTCTATCAGAGTCTCTCACCATCACTCCCCTCACCTCCTCTTTCATCTAAGTTTTTAACACAGCAGATAAGATAGAAGAAAGGTCAGAGGGTGGTGAGATGCAGGGAGGCTGTTGCAGCTTGGTGGTTTTCTTACAAAAAAGCAAGAAAACAGTATACAAACACATCCATTCATTTCAATTCTAATTCAACTGTCAAGCATGTCAGCCATCTTTTTCACATTTGATTTGATTTTGAAGGTGAAATGTTTGTTCAGACTGGAAACATACAGTATTCATAATTTAGCTATATTTCAAACTATATATTTTGTGTGTGTTGCTTGTTCCCTCAGGCTGAGGAGAGCTGATCTGGAGTATTCAGACCAATGGTATATTTTGTTGTTTGATTTGGAGAACTTGTTGACCCCAACAAACCTTCAGGCTGTCTCTTTGCTATGCCTCTGAGCAAACATTGCATCGTTTTTTTTTTAATCAAACTCAATTTTTTTTTAGCAAATATAGGATGGTTGAATAAATCTTTTTTCTTTTCTTTTTTAAATCAAACAAACAACCAAACCTTAACACAATTCAACCTCAACGCAGTGTTGAGCCAGTTCACACTTAAAAAGAACGGGTTCCGAGTTACAAGTGATGAGTGTTTATTAGTTCAAGTGAGAGCAGAGAGGAGGAGGACACAGAAACTCCAGCTCGGTACAAACCAACTGCAGCTTCTGTTCTGATCACTGAGCAGCTGTGACCAGAGAAACTCTGTGTTTCACTGTTCTTCTACAAAGTCACTGACCGGCTGCTGGGTCATTCTGCGTATGCGTTAATTCCACAAATGAATCATCCCGCGTTAACGCGTTAATTTTGACACCTATTAAAAACATATCACCAAGAAATGTGTTATTGCTCAACATCACAGTGGTCATAATACTTAGTAAAGGACAAAGTTAAAATTTGACCCAATGGTAGTGATAGACACAGGGTATTACCAAAGGTAACAGCAGCCCAGCCTATAATTGTTATGTATGGTTTGTATTTATATAGAGCTTTTCTAGTCATGATGACCACTCAAAGCTCTTTACATTACAGTTTGCCATTCACCCAAACACTCATTCAGTGCATCTAAGCAGCACTTTTTTTTCTATGAGGGGCCATTCGTGGTTAAGTATCTTGCCCAAGAACACTTCAGAATGCAGATGGGGAAGACTGGGGATCGAACCGCCGACCTTCTGGTTGGAGGATGACTCTACCCCTCAGCCACGAGGCTTACCCTAATTGTCAAGACTATGTCAACCTGCTGGTGGTAATAAGTGATGTTTGTGTTTGTGTTGTCTGTAGGCATCCAGAATGACCCGCTCAGATGAGGACAGGGACATTGGGTGGGATGCCTGGGGCCCCTGGAGTGACTGCTCTCGAACCTGCGGCGGAGGAGCCTCCTACTCTCTGCGACGTTGCCTCAACGGAGTGTAAGCCTCATTTAACAACTCATAAGACACAATTTGACAGCATCTTCGAAATATTGGAATGCATTATGGCAGAATTCAATTCATTAATAAGGAAAAAATCCAGAATCCGACATCTAGTATGTGATCCCTATACAGAGGTGTTGCTCGCTGCTGGAGATGATGAGGCCTTTAATTGAGTTTGAGCAGCAAATCTGCTCACCATGACATTTTCAACAGAGAGATATCCTGCTGAATTGTTAGGTTACCTGTTAAGCAGATGTTTCCAGTTCAATCCCTTTACCAGTAACACCGGTTTTTGAATGCCCATCAAGTTTTGAGTCCGTACAGTATGCAGAGAGAGGTCTTGTGACCATGGATTTCCTGTATATAGCTTACTGATATCAAACAAACACTTGTCAATTGTTGGCACAGTAAGTAATGGCTAAAATTTTAAGCAGAACCTTCAGTAAATATTTGGAATCCTTCCGATTTATAAAGGGGGGGGGGCTTATTTTTATTGATTTGGCCACAATTCCTCTCAGTGATGATTTAATTATTCCCTCCAATGTAATTGCTGTGATTTGAAAACATGGTGAAATAATAGTTTGATGGGTCAAAAAACATGAGCAATCAAATAACGAGACAAGTTGTAAAATAACCTATAGGTAATTCAAACTTATTTTACAGTGTTTATATGATTCAGTCTCATTGGAGTCAGACAAAGAGAGAAGATACATTTCATTTTGTGTATTACAGTAATAAAAACAAACTCAAAAAGATGTGCAAAGACAAATCCAAAACATAAACTTCATAATAAATCAGATTAGCAACCCTACAATCAAACCACACAGCTGAATTACTAAACGGTCAAAACTACCCCAGAGCCCCTAAACACAGAGGGGCCTCCAAACGGCCTTGGTCCTCAGTGTGAACCACTTGTAAACAATTTCAACTAGAACACTAAGTCCCATTATGAAAGCCTATTTAAATTCACTAGATCTGGGTTTCTATTTGGATCTGCACCAAATTGAGTATCAGTCCTGTTAAAATGCCAAAAGTTTTTCATCAAGACCCATGAATTAGTCTGAGAAATCAACGAAAATGTAAAAAAACACCCTGCATCAACCCATACTGTCCTGAGTCATTGCTCAGTGTTGGAATACATCAACACCACTGAAAACAGAGAGAGAGGTAAAGAGAGCTGGAAACTCTGACAGAGTCCAGAGCATCTCTGCAGGCCGCTGTTGATGGGATAACTGGGAGTCAGGAAGACGGGGTCTGTGTTGGGTGTGTCCTGTATGTTCCTCACACTGATGGACACACCCATCAGGTTTCAAATCCCTGCAGTTTTTAAAAGCCAAATCAGGCTGT
>NC_047153.1:28964043-29105086 GCF_009819705.1 Hippoglossus hippoglossus | reverse complement strand
CTGACAATGAAGATTGTCATGTCCCTCCTCCCCCTCAGGAAAAGTGTTTGATGACATCAGTAACACTGGCTGTATTGTACAGTCTCAGTGTGCATGTCTGCACAACAACAAAGTGTACCAGTCAGGAGAGTCGTACAATCACAGCTGCAGATCCTGGTGAGAGGAGAACTACATTTAACTTCATTGAGTCAATTCAATTTTCAATTCAATTTTCATTGAATCGCTTTCACTTCAAAATGCTGATCCCTCAATTGACCAAAGATTGATATGAACAAAATGTTGACAATGAGTACAATTAGGGTCTTTTCCTTTATTTCCTTTAATATAGATAAGCAAGAACCAAACATTTATTAAAAGTAGGCCGCACCATAAAACCTGCTGGACGTTCAATGGTCCTTCATTCGTAAGACAACATTTAAGTGATGTACAACATGAATTTGGTCAAATGTGAGAGGCGGAACCTTATTTGGACACTGAACGTGTGAAGAAGAGGAATTAATTTCGGAATGTTTTGAAATATATGACTTACAACTAAAGTAAATAATAGCACTCTGCCGATATCTAGAGTTTGTTCAAAGCATTAATGTCACACCTTTGTCGACTTACACCAACTGTTACTTTAATATAAAGTAAGGCCCTACATTTCCTCCCTATTCACCGTTGATGTGGATAAATGTTAATTTTAGGTTTCAGTCATTGTTAATTTGTTTGTTTTGTTTCTCTAACCGTTCCATAATTAGATTTGGCTGTAATGAAGCCGGCTCAACTCTGATTACTGAAAAAAAGTGGAGCATTGTAAAATAGTTCTCCATATATTTAAAAAACTGTTGCTTAATCATGTTGAGATTACTTTAGGGAATTTAATTGTCATGACATGATAACACTGCTGAAATAATACTGTGTGTGTGTGTGTGTACTGACAGTGAGTGTCAGGGTGGTAAGTGGAAATGCAGTGAAGAGAACTGCCCAGGAACCTGCTCTGTGGAGGGAGGAGCTCACATCAACACCTTTGATGGAAAAGTCTACACCTTCCATGGGGACTGCTCCTACATTCTGGCTAAGGTAGACACTGTCATCAGGAACACTGCTTCTCTACTGCCACATACACAACAGGGTTACACCTTATACACACAACCCTCTCTACATGGCATGCACCATGCTATACAGTAACAACAGAGAAATCTCAGTGTGTCCTGAACCAGATTGGTGTTTGTTGTTGGTGATGAGCTTTGTTTCTTATGTGTGTTGCAGCACGCTGATGGCTCCCTATTCACTTTGCTGGTGGACCTGCTCAAGTGTGGTAAATCTGAAAAACATACCTGCCTCAAGGCTGTGACACTGTCCTTATACAACAATTCTGTGGTAAGCTCCAGGCACAAGAACACGTGCACATACACACAGTCGTGTCTCCATGACTCCTGAAGACAATACATTGACTTACATTGATTTCCTGGAGACTTTCTCCAACCATAACCATAGTTACCCTCAACTTTATCGTAAGCTTGACCTAAACTTAACCTTAAAACCTTAAAAATGTCTTCAATGATTTTTATAATGTGGCTTGCTTCTCCATAAAGAGGAAAAGACAAGTCCCCATAATGTGACTGTGTAAACAGATTTAGGTCCCCACAACATAAGTAATAGCAAAGCTTTAAACAGACACCATCATTACCGTTGGACTAATGTTTGATGTAAACTCAAATGTGTCTTTCCACAAACAGGTTGTTAAAATTCAGGAGTCCGGGCAGGTCTTTGTAAACAACATCCCTTCTCAGCTTCCACTTTTCACACGTGAGTTACTTTAAATCATACCATAGTTGTTGTTTTTTAAGAGTCATTTGTGGGGGCTCTATTCTACTTTCTTGAGTGCGGAAAAAAGATTATACCACGCTTTAAGAGTCTATGAATTAAGGAGACACAGTAATTATATTCAAATATCTTTGAATGACTGGACAAGTTGCTGTAAAACTGAGATTTTCAATGTCTCTCGACTACTGCAGCGGATCTGGGTGTCTTCAAGCCATCATCCTTCTACATGGTTATAAGCACTAAATTGGGCTTACAAATAATGGTCCAGCTGGTGCCTCTGATGCAGGTCTTCATTACAGCTAATCCTTCGCTCAAAGGAACAACCTCTGGTAGGACTTCATTTTATTATAAAAAGCTTCCTCCACATTTTTCTTTAAGGTTTAATGGGTACTTATAATGCCTCTCTTCGTTTTTGTCATACATATATATATATATATTATGTTACAATGTCAGATGTCCACATTACATTTTCATACAATGAGGAAAACAATAGTAATGTGTGTAATAAATCCTCAGCCATCACATTTGGTCATACACTCAATGCAAAGGTTGTTCTCCCATAACAGTCTACTGAAGTATTAAGAAAGGTGTTTAATGCACTGAGGGCACAGATGACATCTGATCACTCACATCACTTTCTGGGGTGGCCACATTCTTCTTTCTGATTAAACACTAATGTGTTGTTAGCCACACTGAAGGCCCACTTACTCAGCTGATGTCTCTGACCTGCTACGGTTTTATAATCAACCAAATGTATTTTTACACTTGGCCACCAACACACTTTCTAAATTAAGAAAAAAAATTGATTTTCTTTTTCTTTCTAAATGAGTGAATCTTATTTTGGCGAGCTGCATGCAGCACCTTAATGTATCCAGAATAAGTATAACCCCCTTAATCTGCTTTTTTACCAGTATTTACAAATGTCAATCAACCACTTAAATTTAGAAACTAACAGTGGAAAAGTGTATATGTTTGTTATACTTCACCCATATTTTCATATGGGTAAATGTTTGTGTTTGTGTAAATCTGTGATTTTATCCATTAGGATTGTGTGGGAACTTCAATGACAAGGTGACTGATGACTTCAAGGTGATGAGCGGGCTGGTGGAGGGCACCGCTGCAGCCTTTGCCAACACGTGGAAAACCAGAGCCAGCTGCAAAGACATGAAAACAACTTTTGGACACCCCTGTAGCAATGGCATCAACAAGGGTATAGCTCTCTTTACATGCTTTGTCATGGCACATCATATATTGGTTATCACATCATATTTTATTAAGCCATGCCATGCCATACAATGCTATATTTTAGAGTTACTCATGTCATTTTCAGGAATATGATGTTATTTAACAACTTCATTTCTGGATGTTTCTGTGTCTCAGAGAGTTATGCCCGGTACAGTTGCTCCAAACTGACGGATCCTATGGGAGTGTTTGCTCCTTGCCACTCTGTCATTAGCCCCACCCCGTACAAAGATGTAAGTCTGCACACACAAAGCTGGAATGACAAATAGACTAAACAACCGTACCCTTGTTCATGTGTCTGTGCCCACAATGTCTCCTCACAGAACTGCATGTATGACAGCTGTAACTGTGACCAAAGTGAGGTCTGCATGTGTGCTGCAATCTCCTCATACGTCTATGCCTGTTCAGCGGCAGGAATCCACCTGACTGGCTGGAGGTCGACCATCTGTGGTGAGCGAAACCACGAGGGCTCCTTTGTTTTACTGTGGCAATTACTTTTGTAATAATCTTTTGTGATGATCATTTAATGTAGGGTCCATCTGAGACCTGGAGGACTCACCTGCACTTTATACTCTATGGGCCTGTGCTTTTGCCTATTTGCAACAATGAATTTGAACTACATGAAAAATATAATTAATCTCTGAACTCTTTTTCTCTCCTACCAGGCAAATTCAGTGAATCTTGTCCAGCAGGAACAGTGTATGCCTATAATATGACCAGCTGCATGCGTATGTGCCGCTCCCTGAGCCAGACTGATTACTCCTGCCAGGTCAGCGTCCCCACAGTGGACGGCTGTGGCTGTAATGAGGGAACCTACTTGAATGAGGAGAGGAAGTGTGTGACCAGGTCACACTGTCCCTGTTATGATAAAGATTCCATTATTCCTGCTAAACAGACTATCACCATAGAGGAACACACATGGTAAGTACAGAGGGCAGTGGTGCCAACAGTTGAGCTTTAAGCAGTCACTAACAACAGTGTGTTTTATAGGTAACAATTACCAGAGGCAGCTGGTCAATAGGGGGCGTTAGGGCGCTGCCCCACCATTCTTATCATGAGGAAGAATCACATACAGTCAAATTTTAGCTCCAGCTCCTCTTCAATACAAGAGATAGGAGCCTTTGGGGCGCAGGAGAAATGTGCCCAGAGGGAAATAAAAAGAACTCTGAAAGTTTGTGCTGGGATGTGCTCAGTTTTACACTATTTGTCACGATGCGCTGTGGAATACAATAAGTCGCCCATGTAGGGTAAAAAATATGTAATTTCACATTCGAACAGCAATACAAAATGTATTATATAGTGGACTATATAGTGATTAGTGAGTGATTTCAGACACTAACTCTGTTTTCCACGTCCTCTCATACCTGTACTAACAGCTCCTGCAGACAAGGAATTCTCAGCTGCCCAGGAGGAGCACCTCTATGTAGGTTTGCACATGTGGACCCTTCAATCCCTGTAATTCAGATCACAGATATTAGCATTTATTGAATTCAGCGATTGACTCCTACAATCTATTTGTGAATGAAATAATGACCGATAGCTAAAAAGGCATTCTTTTCAAGATCATGAAATCTCCATGCAATAATGAAGCTATTTATGCTGAATTAGAGGAAATTGTTGAAGGAATTACACACAAGACAACTGGAAATTTTGACATGATCATAAGTCTGTTATAATGCAAATAAAGCTCATTTGAATTTTGTTATTTACTACACAGCCAATATGTACTTCCCCCATGGTATATTTCAACTGCTCCGAGGCTCAACCCGGGACTCCTGGTATTGAGTGTCAAAAGAGCTGCAGCACTCTGGACATGGCTTGTGTAAGTACAGCTCAACACATATACACACTCACACACGTCAAACATTTAGACACACATGGACATATGCAGATCCTGTTTGCTGACTCCCTCTTTTTGCTCTCTCATCTAAATATAGATCAGTACAGGCTGTCTGTCAGGCTGCATGTGCCCTGATGGCCAGGTGTCAGATGGATTAGGTGGCTGTATCAAGGAATCCAAATGTCCATGTGTGCACAACGGAAAGATCTACCAGCCTCAAGACACACTGACGGTCGACTGCAACACCTGGTCTGTACAGTGCTTTACATACATACCATAATACTATGTACCTGTATGGGAATACACACATTAAATATCTCTCTCCCAGAGCTTATGAACTACAGGGATTTGAGATTCAGAAGAAATGACACCAGTCAAGATATAAAATACATTACATATATTATTCATATAGACAATATGTGTCTGTAAAAAACAACAGACATAATATTGCAAAAGAAAAGTGTGTAATCTAACACATACATAGATCTCCTGTATTATGTAAGACTCATGAGTCATGTTAGGTTTTTCGTAATAAAACCATGACTTTTCTCCTTGGTTCAAACTTTCATTATTACTTAGTATAATAATAAAGCCTATAATATAACTAAATATATACTTCTTATACAGAACTTGGTATTTTACTTAACAATACACATTCAAAAAATTGGAGGCTTTGTGACAAAATTTCAATTACTGTAATTATTTTTCCCAGTGTATCTAAGATAGTAAAAAAAATTGATTAAAAAAGAAATTCATCACACCCTCTCTTAACATTGATGTCACTTATATTTAACATTTAGCTTCTTAATTTGGATTGATAAAATAACACACCTGTATAATATTGATGGTGTAATTGTTTACTAAATAATTACTGATAATTTACTGTAGATGTATTACTGTATCTTCTTCCCATCCTTTTTATCTTGGATATTTTCAGTTTTTACCCAGTTCTAAAACGTTATGTATTCCTTTAATTACATTAGTTCATGGTTTGTACGTGGAGACAAGTAACCCATGTGAGTCTGGTTGTCCATATTTAAACTGTACACCCTCAAAGAAGTTAATTTTTTGAATTTATTAACCACAAAATAGTATTTGAATTCTTTCAGACCATTTTTTGTCTTGAAACCAAATTGATTTATCAGATCATTGTTCTTCTCTGGGGACCATGTGATGCATCAATTTTGTGAGGTAAAGAATGATACAACATAGAGTGGCAGGTTCCCTCTGGTGTGTTGTGATGGTGAGCTGATAACCTAGTTCTGGTTTGGTGCCATGCAGACCTCATCTTAGTGAAATGTGTTGTTGTCCAGCATTAGTTGTCCTGTGAGGGAGATCTACTTAGAAAGGCAGCCCTATCTTTTTTTAACTGACTCCCCCTACAACCAGTTAGGAAGAACCTTGCTCAAAGGTATGTGACAAAATAAGGACACCACGCATAGTCTTTAAATAACAAAAAAAAGTTTTAATTAACTAAATAGCATTAATGCAGTAAGTGTGTGCGTGTGTCAGTCTGTCAGTGAAAGAGTGACAGAAACTTGCAGGTCTTCTTCATGGCCTTCTGAGGCCAGCATGGTCAGTTGTGTTGAGCCCTAAAACAAAGAACACACAATTTAAACAAAGGGCCAAGTTAGGGTTACTGTACCTCTGAGGCCGAAAACTGTGCTCAAACAGACAATGGAAAATAGTTCTGTAAATACTGTAAAATTATTTAGATTTTTAAATAAATAGTCAATAGGTCTAAACATATTTTCCACAATCTAATGTTCACATATATCAAAATAGTTGCTTGATTTGGTGCGATCGAGAGGTGGTGAGAGTGCATTTGTTGTCATTGTACTCAAATCTGCACCAAGATTGTTGTATTCTTAACTCAAGAAAAATGAACTATGGTAATGACAGATACTTGCTGATGATTCCTTGTAAAATAAGTTCTCCTAAAACATGCCCTACATTGCTGTAAAAAAATGCAGTTTCTGTAATTTTCCTCTGCAGGTTTACATGACTGAACGTTTGTCTCTGTTGTTTGTTTGTCTCCACAGCTATTGCACTGAAAGGAAGTTCAAATGTACCGAAAAATTGTGTGATTCTGTATGTGGGATCTATGGAGATGGCCACTACGTCACATTTGATGATAAGAGGTTTGACTTCAGTGGACAGTGTGGATACACACTCCTCCAGGTAAAGTGGCAGACGGGTAGATAAGCAGAAGTTAAAGTTGAAATCCTTTAGATGTTAGCTCTGTTGAATTTAGCATGAAACCTAATCATAGCAGCAGCAAAATATAATTTAATACAGCAGCAACATTTTCATGGGCAACTACTTTCTCTCAGACATACAACATATGAGCTGCTCAGTCCTTTTCGTCAGTACCTGCAATACTTTAAATGGATGTGCCACTACCAATAACAGCTACTATTTAGACAGATATGTAGAGAATCTAAATACACTGAGTAGCTTTTGTAACTTAAACAATGGTTTCCAGTAATTGTATTACACATCTGTGCTTTACTCAGGACTTCTGTGGTACTGGTCAGAGCAACGGAAGCTTCAGAATCATCACTGAGAATGTTCCATGTGGATCCACAGGAACTACCTGTTCCAAGACCATCAAGATCTTCCTGGGGGTAAACAACCTTAACACACGTGTGCATGTGCATGTTCTGCCTCAAACACTAGATCACAACCTTAACCACTAGGGTTAAGCTAGGACTATGGATGAAATTCTAGCAGGCAGTTTCTTCCCAGGTTTCAGGAACATGGGTCAGAGTTACAGGGAAACATTTTTTTTAATTATCTATTAAGATATGATTACATCTTGAACGTCAACTTACTGTTGCAGTAATAACTGCATGTTTGATACCCACAGGATAATGAATTCCAACTTAAAGATGAGAACTTCCAGGTGATAAAGGGCAGCAGCAAAGTGTTCCCTGCTCAGATACACAAGATGGGTATTTACCTAGTGGTAACGATCAAGGCAGGACTCGTGCTCATGTGGGACCAGAAGACCAGTCTTTTCATTAAACTCAGCCCAGATTTCAAGGTAAGTCAACAAGTCTATGTTACAACTAGCTTTTGCAAAAGTTAAAGTTACTTAAACAAATTCTATTCAGTCTGGCTTATTGTCAGGATACATGAAAATCTTCATGGACCTATCGGGTCATGTGATTTAAAAAAGCAACTTTTGTAATATTTTTGACAGTGCATTTTAAGAGGACAGTATGGTAAGTAATGCAGAAATATCTTCAGAGCAGGATATTTGTTTGAAACAAAAGAGCTAAAAGGAAAATTAAATTTGGACTTGACAAACTGCTCAGAAAAACATATTTAAAGTTTAAAGTTGTACGTTTTTAATATGTACCTAGCCTCAAGAGAAAATTGACCACTTCAACTTTGAATGAGCTTAAATCATTTTTTTATTAAGAATTGGGCTTAAATTCTCTGTGTACATTTTATAACGTTTTTACACAGATGATCCATGGGGTTGAAGAATATTATGCACAAGAGTTCCAGCCCTTTATAAAGTGGACAGTAATGGCACCAAATGAAAATGTCACACACAGTGACAACAAACAGATCACATTCTATCATATAGCAGTAAATGTCATTGGTTCCTCCCTCCCAGGGTCAAGTCTGCGGTTTGTGTGGAAACTATGATGGCAACAGCAGGAATGACTTCACCACAAGCTCTCAGGGGACCGTGGCCGATGTTCTCGAATTTGGTAACAGTTGGAGGGTTTCCTCCAGCTGCCCCAGCGCCCAACTAATCAGTGATCCCTGTTCCTCAAACGGCTACCGGGCAACCTGGTCCCAGAAAAAATGTAGCATCATCACCAGTGTCACCTTCCAGAACTGTCATTCACAGGTAACCAGGGTGATAACAAACATACTTTATAGTATAGATTTGCACATACACAAAACTATTATAATGTATGGGACAGTTTGAGTGGTCATCAAGACTAGAAAGAGTTAAATAAAAAACAGAACCTTTACCATTTTACAAATTGTATTGTTCCTTTGCAATATTGGGTCTAAATACTCTTTGCTTATTGTGTTGGTCAGGCAGGTGGTCTGCCAATCTAGCTGCAATATAAAAAATAAAAAAATTGGTCCATAGCACGGTATCTTAGAAACTATATGCTTGACTGTCAAGTATTTGGACTGGACATTTACTGTCCCTAGTAGATGATTCCATATGATTTTGGTGATTTCTGACATTCTACACCACCATCACCCCAGTATTTCTACTGGTAAGATACTGGTGACACTGCTGCTAATAATAATGTTAGCATATTTTAACATTTAACGTTTTTGTTACCCTGCACTTTTTTTGCTTAACATTAAAGTATTGTGTATTCAAGGTTGACCCTGGACCATACTTTGATTCTTGTGTGAGAGACTCTTGTGCTTGTGACACCGGTGGGGACTGTGAATGTCTCTGCACTGCTGTGGCTGCCTATGCCAAAGCTTGTAATGAAGCTGGAGCGTGTGTTAAATGGAGAACTCCAAAAGTGTGCCGTAAGTTTGGTCACCATTACACCAGAACATTTTGAACTACAGGATTTAAGGATTTAGGGGCACTCTTGGGTGCTAAAAAGAAACCTTAAATTGTGTGTTTATCCAAAAAATAAATAAATATATTTGTCATATTAAGTGTCACAAGCTAAGCTAATGCTCATTTTGTCTTACAGCTATTTTCTGTGACTACTATAATGCTCCTGATGGTTGTGAGTGGCACTACAGGCCTTGTGGAGCTGCCTGCATGAAGACATGCCGAAATCCATCAGGAAACTGTTCGAACCTCATCACTGCCCTGGAAGGTGCATTAGACAGATCTCTTGGCATAAATCTTGACTTGACACTTCTTGATTAGATTTGTTTGACTCTTTGATTGGGCAACTGTGGCTCAAGAGGACAGGCAAGTTTCATACTCAGAGGGTTGGTGGTGTGATCCCCAGCTCCTACTGTAATTACAGTATATCCTAAGGGTAAGGTGTCCTTAGTCAAGAGACTGGGCCTACAGCTGTTCCCAACGGGTAAAGGGAGCACTTTAGATGGCGCCTCCAATTAGGTTTGAATAGATTTATATGTTATACAATGGAAAGCGTTTAGAGTGATCACGTTTGCCAAATTGATCACTATAAGCAGGTGACTACTAAAACCGAATGGCATAGCTTCTGTATGAAGCTTCTGCAGAACTTGAGGGAAATATCACATTGGGTACTGCTGTATTTGTGCATGCGCACACACACACAAACACTCACTTCTCTCTCTCTCTCTCTGTCTCTCTCTCTTGCTGACTCGCCAACATACACACACCGACATCATCTCAGCTGTCCCAAGCTTTTTGATCCATATAAATGGTTGATCACTGTATCCGTCATCCCTATATCTACTGTAATTGCTTTGCAGGCTGCTATCCACATTGTCCTCCAAACCAGCCATACTTTGATGAAGACACCATGAAGTGTGTTAAATGGAACCAGTGTGGTTGCTATGATGATAGAGGTACCCATTACAGCGTTGGAGATGAGGCTCCATCAAACAACTGTTACACTTGGTACGTCTCATACACTTGGAATGATTAATCTCAGTTGATGACGCTTCTACGCAAAAATGAAAAACTAAAAGAAAACGAATATCTCCCGGTGAAAAACATCATACAGTTTTGCCACAAATCTCTGTGTGAAAGGGAGACTCTGGGTAAACTCCATAGCTAATTGTCGAGATTTTACCTGGAGATCATGCCTGAGTAAGGCAATGATGGGTGTGCAAGAGGCCACTATCTCACTTCAAATCATTCAGGTCAGATTTTACTGACGGAAAGAACACATAGAAAAAACAACCTGGAATGGCTATCAAGGATAAAATAAATATACTTTCTACCTTCTTTCATTACACAGTTTAACAAAAATGTTGGAGGATATGAATAGAAAATTACCAAGAATTGTCCAAGTGGACAAATATGCCAGATGAATTGCAGACCTGTTGTAAAGAAATTTCGTGGAACATGACTGAATTTTAATGGTGACTTTATGATCACTGTTTAAATGAGGTATGCAAACTACAAGGGTGTGTAGGTTTGTTAACAACTGAAATGTAATATTTTAATTTCCTGTCCCTGGTACAATATTGATTGTAGAAATAGTTTCTGAGTGGCCCGCAGATTCATACAATTTTGCAATTGTGGACACCAAGTGCATTTTCCAGTTGCCTAAAGGTCATTATATCATGCTGTGAAAAGTTGTCTTTATCAGCCATGGTATAATAACTTGAATTGTGTGTCTCCACTGAGTTCGCTTTTGATAGAGAGAAATAATAATACATTTTTGATGAACGTGAGAAAGCTGAAGAGCTGTTAACTATGACAATACAGTACACATGTAACCTGCGACTTTAAGTAGTATTTACAATTGTTTTCATATTTTTTTGTTCTGTCACAATTTTTCGTATTTTATAGTCTGGATAACTTTCCTCCAAAATGACACATAAACCCATTACACCAACAAATAGGAGTGGCTTGAGCAGTATTTAGAGGGTCAATTGAACATCAACCAATTTATGCTAAAAATTTACATTTTGAGATATGCAGGCCTTGTTAATGAAATGGTATGATTTATAATTTGGACCCAAAAGTTTGCAGTTTGTGCATGATATGTCAAAAAGCAATGAAATGGCATCTGTTTCCCTCTGTTCCAAAGCTCCTGTAAGGTTTCCGGAATGTCATGCAGCTACAACATGAGCTGTAAGTACACATTTTTTGACACATACACACATGCACATACACAGAGACACATTGATATTTGCCTTAATAAGATGATACTCTTGTTTTGCAGCCTGTAAATGCTTCGTAAACGGAAAATACTACGGATATGGGGAAACCATCTACAGCACGACGGATGGGCTAGGAAACTGCATTACAGCTATGTGTGGGGCCAACGGGACTGTAAATAGGAAAGTCAACCCTTGCTTAACGACCACCACACCTGGCCCTACATCAACGCCCTTTACGTTCAGCACAGGTGGAACAACGACAGGTATTACTATCTACGCAGCTTAGCGAATACATTTAACTGCTATTTAATTATTTTGTTTTAGTATGTACAAGAAAAATAAACATATAAAGAAAAAAGTATATATAGTATTTAACATTCTTTAATAGTCATACAATAGGTGTGCATATAAATATACATTGTAAAAAAAATAACTTCCACTTAAAAAATGTCTTATTCTATCACAGTTGGACCAACAATATCAACAACAGAAAAAGTTGAGACAACAACATCAACTAAATCCACCACCGGTCCAGTGACAACTGCTACCACAAGTGTTGTTGAGACTACAACCGCAGTGCCTGTTGTCACAACACCAGGCCCAGCAACAACACCAGGCCCAGGAACAACAGTTGTAACATCAACACCAACTGTAAGTACCACTACCACTAAAGCAGCTACAACAACAACGGAAGGAACTACAATCACACCTGGAGAAACAACTACTTCAAAGGAAACAACACAAGGAACAGCTGAGACAACAGAAGCACCTAAATCCACCACCGGTCCAGTGACAACTGCTACCACAAGTGTTGTTGAGACTACAACCGCAGTGCCTGTTGTCACAACACCAGGCCCAGCAACAACACCAGGCCCAGGAACAACAGTTGTAACATCAACACCAACTGTAAGTACCACTACCACTAAAGCAGCTACAACAACAACGGAAGGAACTACAATCACACCTGGAGAAACAACTACTTCAAAGGAAACAACACAAGGAACAGCTGAGACAACAGAAGCACCTAAATCCACCACCGGTCCAGTGACAACTGCTACCACAAGTGTTGTTGAGACTACAACCGCAGTGCCTGTTGTCACAACACCAGGACCAGCAACAACACCAGGCCCAGAAACAACAGTTGTAACATCAACACCAACTGTAAGTACCACTACCACTAAAGCAGCTACAACAACAACGGAAGGAACTACAATCACACCTGCAGAAACAACTACTTCAAAGGAAACAACACAAGGAACAGCTGAGACAACAGAAGCACCTAAATCCACCACCGGTCCAGTGACAACTGCTACCACAAGTGTTGTTGAGACTACAACCGCAGTGCCTGTTGTCACAACACCAGGACCAGCAACAACACCAGGCCCAGAAACAACAGTTGTAACATCAACACCAACTGTAAGTACCACTACCACTAAAGCAGCTACAACAACAACGGAAGGAACTACAATCACACCTGCAGAAACAACTACTTCAAAGGAAACGACACAAGGAACAGCTGAGACAACAGAAGCACCTAAATCCACCACCGGTCCAGTGACAACTGCTACCACAAGTGTTGTTGAGACTACAACTGCAGTGCCTGTTGTCACAACACCAGGCCCAGCAACAACACCAGGCCCAGAAACAACAGTTGTAACATCAACACCAACTGTAAGTACCACTAACACTAAAGAAGCTACAACAACGGAAGGAACTACAATCACACCTGCAGAAACAACTACTTCAAAGGAAACAACACAAGGAACAGCTGAGACAACAGAAGCACCTAAATCCACCACCGGTCCAGTGACAACTGCTACCACAAGTGTTGTTGAGACTACAACCGCAGTGCCTGTTGTCACAACACCAGGCCCAGCAACAACACCAGGCCCAGGAACAACAGTTGTAACATCAACACCAACTGTAAGTACCACTACCACTAAAGCAGCTACAACAACAACGGAAGGAACTACAATCACACCTGCAGAAACAACTACTTCAAAGGAAACAACACAAGGAACAGCTGAGACAACAGAAGCACCTAAATCCACCACCGGTCCAGTGACAACTGCTACCACAAGTGTTGTTGAGACTACAACCGCAGTGCCTGTTGTCACAACACCAGGACCAGCAACAACACCAGGCCCAGAAACAACAGTTGTAATATCAACACCAACTGTAAGTACCACTACCACTAAAGCAGCTACAACAACAACGGAAGGAACTACAGTCACACCTGCAGAAACAACTACTTCAAAGGAAACAACACAAGGAACAGCTGAGACAACAGAAGCACCTAAATCCACCACCGGTCCAGTGACAACTGCTACCACAAGTGTTGTTGAGACTACAACCGCAGTGCCTGTTGTCACAACACCAGGACCAGCAACAACACCAGGCCCAGAAACAACAGTTGTAACATCAACACCAACTGTAAGTACCACTACCACTAAAGCAGCTACAACAACAACGGAAGGAACTACAATCACACCTGCAGAAACAACTACTTCAAAGGAAACAACACAAGGAACAGCTGAGACAACAGAAGCACCTAAATCCACCACCGGTCCAGTGACAACTGCTACCACAAGTGTTGTTGAGACTACAACCGCAGTGCCTGTTGTCACAACACCAGGCCCAGCAACAACACCAGGCCCAGAAACAACAGTTGTAACATCAACACCAACTGTAAGTACCACTACCACTAAAGCAGCTACAACAACAACGGAAGGAACTACAGTCACACCTGCAGAAACAACTACTTCAAAGGAAACAACACAAGGAACAGCTGAGACAACAGAAGCACCTAAATCCACCACCGGTCCAGTGACAACTGCTACCACAAGTGTTGTTGAGACTACAACCGCAGTGCCTGTTGTCACAACACCAGGCCCAGCAACAACACCAGGCCCAGAAACAACAGTTGTAACATCAACACCAACTGTAAGTACCACTACCACTAAAGCAGCTACAACAACAACAGAAGGAACTACAATCACACCTGCAGAAACAACTACTTCAAAGGAAACAACACAAGGAACAGCTGAGACAACAGAAGCACCTAAATCCACCACCGGTCCAGTGACAACTGCTACCACAAGTGTTGTTGAGACTACAACCGCAGTGCCTGTTGTCACAACACCAGGCCCAGCAACAACACCAGGCCCAGAAACAACAGTTGTAACATCAACACCAACTGTAAGTACCACTACCACTAAAGCAGCTACAACAACAACGGAAGGAACTACAATCACACCTGCAGAAACAACTACTTCAAAGGAAACAACACAAGGAACAGCTGTGACAACAGAAGCACCTACATCCACCACTGCTCAAGTGATCACTCAACCGAAAGAAACGACAACAATAATTACAAAACCTGTTATTGTCAACACTACAGCTTCACCTGGCACTACAGAAACAACAGGCAAAGGTACAACCTCTATTAGCCCAATAACACAGACACTTCCACCCAGCACAACTGTCTACACAACTGTTCCAACCACTGCCCGACCAACAACTACAGTTGTTACCACTACTTCCCCCTTTACCACAACTACAACAGTATGTGTCTGCAATGTCAATGGAACTTCACGAAATCCTGGTAGGTGAATCTCCTTGTTAAGTTTTATACATGTTTTTTATTTGGTCCTAATGCAATATAGCAGGATGCAATGGTCCTTTTTGCATTTGGTCTCTTTTTATTGAATTCCATATGTAGTCTCCGTCCTACTATTTTTCACACTACTTCGACATTCAATGGTCTTACATTTAGTCTACGATCATTTTTACAGTTTTGAACAGAAACAGAGTTTGAATGTAATTTTGATTCAGTCCTCCAAAAATGCTGGGTTTGGAAAGGTTTTCAAGTCAAAATGCTTTAAGCATGGTTTTTAAAGAACATTTACAATTTGTTCATATAATCCATAGCTCTACTCTTATCAATTAAACATGCAGGTTTAATTTGCATTTCATACAAATCGTATTTTCATCAAAAGATTTAGTTTCCACAAAGGGCACCTTGCTTGTAATTCATTATAGTAAAAGCAACATAGCCTACAGGAGACATTGTCAACACACATCTGCACTAAATGATCACACTCAAAAGTACTTAAGGTGATCAAACCTTACAATGCAGTACTCAACAAAGTGAGTAGTTACTAAAGAAAGACTGTAATCACAAATGAAACAATCAATAATCAGTCATCAATGAGTATTTCCTGAACAAGTGTATAATGTAGGACAATGTAATAGATAATGAACTAAGAGGGAACTTAATAGGACATTCTATTTTAATGAGTCATTAAATACATATTTGTTCATAAATATCTATGCGTAAAAGTTAGAGGCGGTACATTCAAGCACACAGACCATCTGCAAAATTACAGAATACTCTTGTGTGTTCAGTTTAACATTGTAAAGAATATATAAAGGACAGTGCAAACTTATTGGGATGGGAAGGAGCACTGAATCTCATATTTCATCTATATGAAAAAGTAACATTCTCGCAAGGCAGTGTCTTTAATACAACAAAATAGCAAACTTACAATTGAACAATTGAAATGATGCTGTGAGGAGCTGCTAAGTCAACAATG
Source organism: Hippoglossus hippoglossus (assembly GCF_009819705.1). NCBI lineage: Eukaryota > Metazoa > Chordata > Actinopteri > Pleuronectiformes > Pleuronectidae > Hippoglossus > Hippoglossus hippoglossus. Next base: position 29,088,823 of record NC_047153.1, on the reverse strand, counting down.
ATTACACATACTGATCAAGTGAACTTGCAAAAGGCTCCAGCTCTTTGGCTACTAAATGGCTAAAGCCATGTTTGTCACTGCACCTTGAATTTAATTAAAACCAATCAATACACCTTGAGCACTTTATTAAGAACACCAGTACACCTGTTTATTCATGTTATTGGCCAATTAGAAATAACATTTGGCAGCTGTACAATTAATATAAATCATGCAGTTATAATCATTAGAATGTGTAGAATAACTATACAAAATATTTTGCCAAATATAACTAAAATGTATACATTTGACTGAAAGACAACAGTCCCCTCATCTCCCTATATAATATAATATCCATGATATGGATTAAAATGAGAATACTTTTTTTTTTTAATTTGATCAAGAAGGTTGTTTGTGATTCCTTTGCTAACCATGCAATTTGTTAAAACGGCTAAAATCACTAATCCACACTCATGAGAGCAGTAATGGGAGTATTGGAAAGGTTCGTGTTGTTATAGTGGACTGAACAAATGAAGAAAACGTCCCCTGAATGATTTTTTAAACCTCTGACCTGTTTCCCAAGTTGCGGGATCATGGTTTTTAAATCCATGATGATGAGTCACTTCACAGATAGATATTAGTTCATTATGAATTTATACGTATCTGAGAATCCTAGTAGATCGTTCCTGATTAACTCTGAAGTAGCCAATGAGCATAATCCTTAGTTAGTACTACATTACATCATGAAGTAGTACATTATACTCTCTTTATAAATAGATTTGTTAATGACATAGTATTCCTTTAATTTTGTTCACTAAATGTTTATCTGCACTCTTTTTTACAGGGGACATGGTGTATAATGTCACTGATGGCAATGGGTGGTGTTATTATGGATATTGTAATGCATCTTGTAAAATTGAGGCACGTTCCATGCCGTGTGCCACAACCACACTACCAACGACAACTCCCGGGTTGAGCACCCCTACAACGGCAACACTTTCAACCTCAACTAGTCCTCCCTCTACTACCACTCCATCAACAACCCCATCTACAACAACCTTGGACTGCACTGATGTGTATCCAACAAGAAAGGTGTGATATTTATAAAATCTGCATTTTGTTCATCATTGTATAATGACATTTAACCAGTTGTTGCTTTTGTGCCGAACACACCAGTGAGGACTTAGGAATCTGCAGGCTCCATTTTGATTTCGGCACACAGAGCTAAATGCAGCAAAATAAACTGCCATTTGTCCTGGTGCAACCTGAGCTTATTTCCTCAATGTGCCATTTTCATATCTTGGTGATTCACCAAGTGGCCAAGGGGAGGAGAGGTGTGGTAGAGGGTGAGGGAATGCTGAATGTCTGTTAAACCAAAGAAACCTCTGTGCTTATATGCACCTGAAACCTCAATGCAAACCAACACATTGAAAACAGTTCACACAGATCCATGAAAACTTTTAGATCAAATAATTAGGGCTGTACTTGACTCAGAGCTGTGTCTGTCAAAAGTAATTTTGCCTCTTCAATACGATTGTTAAAAGAATTGCTCTTTTTCTACATCGAGCAAGCAATTTAAGTTTTGTTGAACTGACAGGTTTTTGAATGGGGTTCAGCGGGATGTTCCTAGTGACAGCAACATTCACATAATATAGTAAAAAAAATGTTCTATCCTTCAGAGCTAATGCATTCAAACTGTGCGAAATGTGCAACGTTTCTGTCAATATTAGAGCAAACAAAAGCCAACAGAGACTATAATCTCATTCCTCTCTCAGACCCTGAGATTAGGTCTGCAGCTGCTTTTACCGCCGTAGACATCCCTGAGCAGCACTTGACATAGTGGAATGATTTTACTCCACACAGAAGCATGAAAGTGAAGAACTTTCACTCTGCAGCTTCTCTGAGGGGGCAAAAATGTCCTCAGGAAAAAAAAGGAAACATTGATATCGACTGCAAGGAGACAGCCCTACGATAAAAGTTTTTGTCTTCGCTAAATATTACTATGTTATTGTCATTTTAGGTTGAAATCTGTCTTGATGTTGGAAAGGTGGCCCTTGATGAAGCAAAATACAAAAATAACAGATAATTCCCCTCAAATGCATGAAAGGTTCAGTGTGTAGAATTTAGTGACATCTAGTGGTTAAATTGCATGCTGCACCCTCACCTCACCCTCCCCTTCCAAACATGAAAGAGAACCTGTGGTAGCCTTCAGTTGTCATAAAACACAAAAGGTGTTGAGTTTGTCCAGTTTTGACTACTGTAAAAAACATGGCACCCTCTGTAGAGAGGACCTGCTCCTGATGTAAATATAATGTATTTAAATATAAAGGGCCCATTGTAGATTAAAGAAAACAACAATTTGTACAATTTACATGAAACACATGGTGGAAACATCACTGGAATTATTTTATATTAAATTTCTGCAAATATGGCCTTTCAGCTAAATCTTACACAATGGTCCTTTAAAACAAAAGTAGCAAGCCTGTTTTGAAAATGTTTGAAAGTGAGTCAAAAGCATAAATATTTGTGTTAAAATATAGGGAGTTAAAGTAACAAGTTGTGAGAAAAATTACTACTTAAGTAAAGTACAGATACCTGAAAAATCTACTAGTAATGTAATTAAGTATTTGTACTTTGTTACTTCCCAACTCTACCTATAATGTATGATGTATTTAAAGATCACAGAACTAGAGTGTGTGACTTATTGCTTCTTAATCTCCTTCTAGAATGGAGATACCTGGGATGTTGGCAACTGCACCACAGCTGAATGCATTAATGGTGTAGTGAAAACGAAGCCTACTCCCTGTTCCACAGTACAAAAACCCATCTGTGCTAATGGACGCAAACCTGTTAAAATGGATAACAAAGATGGTTGCTGCTTCCACTACGAATGTGAATGTAAGTTGAAAACGTAGCCTTTCAATACAGGTTGTCTCTTTTAGCTATTACATTACATTTCATTTTCATTCATATTACATGCAGCAGAAAATCTTGTCGGCACAAAACAGTAAAATATATGTACCAAGAAAGTTTTGATTTGAAGCCACAGTCGGCATTACTCACCCGCTGATTTACGAAAGGCCACTTTATAGTTTACACATCTGTGTGGCTGCAAGAGTCAGTGTGGTGGGTGTATTATAAGGAGTGGATACTAACCTTTGATAGGGGCTACTGACGTGAATCAAAATTGGCTCATCTGGCCCACAAACCAAAATGTTCTTATGTTTCACAGTTTGCCTTAATGCTGTGCAACCTATTGCAGTTTGAACTGTTTTAAAAACACAATCTGACCTTTGGTGGCACAGCAGTTACTATGATTGAAATATTGATACATTGCTTATTAATATTGGGTTTCTGGATCTCCTGAATTGTTCAGTAATGAACTAAGCTCAGATCAAACCACAGAGAATTGACAGGCCTTTTTGCTTGGTAAAACATGCTGGCAGATGCACTTACCAGGTTTGTTACAAAACACTAAGTCTCTAGCATCATTAGCCGTGTAGTTTAGGTGGTGCAGATTAATACAGCGCCATCTCAAGTGTTACAGTGGTTAATGCTGCTCCGCCCATGCATATTGCTAGAATTTATTTGTCCACTGTAATGTGAATCCAAATAGTAGATTAATGGGGTCTGTGTGAACCCATGTGGGGACGTTTTCCTGTGTACTTTTCAAGCGAATGCACCAATAGTACTGTAGTACAATCAGTGCACACGGACCTGATGACCAAATTAACTTCACACAGACCCTCGCAGCCCTCCAGGCAAGCCCTCAAATATTCATGAAATTCTATTATAGTCTTTGGCCAACATCTCATTACTTATACATTAGAAAGAAGTAAACAAGTTGGATTTTATAATTGATTGATGGCCAAGTTCAACTTCTCTTCATCCATAATTTGTTTGTATCACAGAGAAGTACCTGAAAACCCTTCTCAAGCCAAATTGCTGTTAATTACAAATAGATTTATTCAAGTAGAAATTAAATGACAAAAACTGAAAAGAAATTAAATCAGGTAATTGCAACTAAACATTAGTGATTCTGTAGTAGACAAACTCCTAATAAACACAGCACTCTTGGTGGAGATGATTACGTTTTGTGCCTGTTACTGTTCTTACATATAACTTCCATACATGGCTCTTCCCCCTTCAGGTGTGTGCAGTGTCTGGAGTGGAACCCACTACATGACATTTGATGGAAAAACCTACGATTTCAACAAGAACTGCACTTACTACCTGGTCAAAGAGATCAATAAAAATAACCTGACGATAACAGTGAACAACCATGTCTGTGAGCCTTCAGAGGATACATTCTGCCCACAGGATCTCACTGTTATGTACCAATCCTACAAGGTCGTCTTCACGCAAATAAAGACTTCAGAATCTACAGTTAATGCAGTAAGCAACAATTCAACTTGTCATTTGTTATTTTAGTGCCAGTATATCACCTTATCAATTCTTTTCAGAGCTGGGACTGTTCTGGTGCTCAATCTGTCAGTGGTGTGAGAGTTGAAATAAGAAATAATGCTGTGCTTGGTTCAAAGTCCTGTTTGTCGCTTTGTCCCACAGGTGTATTTGAATGACGAACGAATCTATCCCGCCTACAAAAACTCTGACCTGCTCTTCACCAGCACAGATATGGCGGTCACACTGGAGATACCAGGGATCAGCACAGAAGTGGTCTACAGGGGCTCCTCAATCACCATTGAGCTTGCCGCTTCCCTCTTTGAGGGGAACACTGAGGGACAGTGTGGTGAGTTACAACAACACGTGACCCCTGATCCTCAACCTAACATGTTCAGTGGCGTTGTGTATGAGAAATCATGGGGTGAAAGAACTTTCGATGTCACTTAAAACCAGAGTGCACCTGAGAGAGATGCCCTGTTGTGCCAACTGACGCCGCACCGTCACTGCAAGACTGCATTTAAGATATGACACCAAGTAACACTTCTGAAAATATTTAAAATGTGAGGTACAGAAAGTTCGATATGATGAGGGGTTGAGGTCTTGAGACATCAAATAAGAGCTTCTTCGTTTCTAATTTATTTTCCAATAACTCTTTAACTTTTTTCTTTGAGGTTTTCTTGCCCTTTTCCAGTCATATTCATCAGATGTTGTTCATTTATGTTGGTGCAACTACTTGTTGCTAATGCTGGGAATTCATCCTGCTCGCTCTACTTGCAGGGACCTGTGACAACTCCCGGAACAACGACTGCCGTTCTCCCAACGGTCAGGTGGAAAGCTGCTCAGACTCTGCAGACCAGTGGCATGTCCCAAACAAACCATGTACCGGCCCCCTTACTACTACTGTATCCCCTGTGACAACACCACAGACAACAACACAGCCTCCTTGCAATTCCGCCATCTGTGAACTCCTAAAATCCAGGTAAGGGGACAAAAAGTGGAAGTAAAGGGTATCTGAGCATATGTATGAACAAAATCGAGATAGACAACACTGCAATCAGACAATGCATCTGTGATCACTGCAATTAAAAGACATATGATGTCCAATCAAGACTAAGTGTAAGAATACAGTTCTAAACAAAAAAACTGAGACCACAGCTTCTTCAATCATTGAGTTGGTTGTGAGATAGTGAGACTTCATAAAGATGGAGTGGATACAACAACATCAATAGACTACTGATACAGTTGCAGCAGTGGTAAGGAGGTGTAGAAAGCCATACTAAAATGTGTACATCTGACTTGGCCCGAGGGTTTTCAGTTACAAATCTGATGGAGACTTTGATGCATTTTATTTAATCTGTGTGACCAGAAAAGTAACTATGATACATTGTTATTCAGTCCAATTCAAAACCGCTACAAAATCCGATCTGAGTCACACCACAGCACTGAATCAGACAACTGTAACAAACCCAAACATTTTATAAAAATCAGTGTTTCTAGCAGGTTCTTAGCATTACATCTTATAGTTGATGTTATTCTGCACATGTGGTAAAGGCAAAATCGTCTGATAAAGCTCTCCTGTAACACAATCCTGTCTTGTATGTCCCCTCTAGTGTATTTGACCCATGCCACTCAGTCATACCGCCAGGATCATACGTGAAAACCTGTATTTCTGACATTTGTATCAATGGAAATAACACCTGCACCAGCCTGGAGGCCTATGCCGCAGAGTGCTCTAATGCAGGAGTCTGTATCAACTGGAGGAATGCCACCAACGGGCAGTGTGGTAAGATAAATAATCAACAGTGAAGAGTGTCACAGCTGCTGTGTGGAGTTCTTTAAAAATGGGTATGTGAGCATGTTCTCATCTTTCAGAGCACAAGTGTCCAAGCAACCAAGTGTACAGAGCTTGTGGCCCCAAAGTGGAGCCAACATGTAATGAAAGGTAAAAATTACTGTACATCAACGCCATGGCGTTTTTATTTTTATGTGTGTTAACATTTACACACCACTCACCCCATTCATTTGCTCAAATGTGTGAGCTGCCTGCCTGAAAAACCATTGACTTTTGTGATCAACTAGTTTCTGATATATAAGTGAAATGTAATTGAAATGAAACCCTTCACAGATGGAAACCTTCCATTCCCAGAGCCTTGTTGTGTGTCATTCTTTGAAACATTTCACGACACTGTTATAACTGGTATTTCCATTTCTGACATCAGATACAATGAGAAGTTTGACGCCAGTAAGACGGCATCCACCAACAGCTCTCAGGAGGGTTGTTTCTGTACTGATGGCACCACCGTATTCAACACAGTCTATGGCACATGTGTTGCCTACTGCTGTAAGAGGAGATACAAAACTCTGACTGAGTAAAGGACTTTTCACAAAATCATTAGCTGTAATACTTATAAATTCACAAACATTTGAATTTCAGATTGTGTTGGACCTGATGGAGGACCCAAACAGGTGAGAACTCTGCCTAAAACAGACATATATGTGCTTTAGCCAAACATGAACTGTGAGAGTTAACTGGCTCCTCTCTCTCACTCAGCCTGGTGACAAATGGACGACCAACTGCAAAAACTGTATGTGCAACAAGGATTCCATGAGCGTCGTGTGTGAGCCTGTTAATTGCCCATCAGTTCCCACGCCCGTCTGCAATCCACCTTACAAGCCGGTCAACAAGACCGAGGGCTGCTGCTACAACCAGTCATGTGGTAAGTGTCACTGAGCTAGATGTGATTCGGTCACTTAGTTCATAGCCTTAACACAGTTTTTGAACAGAAATTCAAGCAGACGTCATGTTCACGTTTCAACGCTCAGCATGGCAATGTTAGAAAGCAACGGTTTTCAAAAAAGATAACTCCGACACGTAAAACAGTGTGCTTTTAAAATGGTCAGCAATGACGTAAAGGCTTAAAGAGTGAGAGCCCCTCTCTCATTAACATCACTGAAAAGCCCATGAGCAAAGCATTACCTGCTCCAGTGAAATCAGACGTGTGTGAATGTGGGGATCTGTGTAAGTGCTTGCAGGGTCTTTCTGACAAAGAAAGCCTGGGCAAACTTTCCTGCTTACTTGTGGTGAATCACCTAAAAATGAAGAACTGCTGTTATGGTTCAAATCTCGACGTTAACATGCTTTGTCTGTAACAGAATGTGATAAGAACCTGTGTCCTGCTCCCATGAAATGCTCGCTGGGCTTCGAACTCAATGTCACCGGAAGTACCTGCTGCAAATCCTACAAGTGTGGTATGTGACTCTATTTTAACATCACGTTATGCTGGTGAATAATATGGCATGCAGACATAGAGAAACTGCTCATAAGATGTTTGTTGGAACAGAACGCCATAGCAGCTGAAACATAGAGGGTCAAATACATTCAACTAGTATCTGGCATTGCATTATATTATATTATATTTGCAAGCGGCAAAAAAAGAAAAAGAAAGTTTAAATATGGGAAGATCATTAGGTTACTCCGGAGAAAATATTTACACCATATTCTTCCCTCCTGCATAATCCAGTATCCTACCGAAAGCTTCATATTTCTCATCAAGATTTTTCTTATGAGGATTCTCATGCTTGACAATATTGAAGAGCTATAGTAGACTATAAAGGAAATATAACATGTAACACTTTATTTCAATGATAAATATTTATGCAATATCATATATCTTATTGAATTATTTTTTAAGTCAAGTCTTAAGTCTTGAGTGTGTGTGTGTGTGTGTGTGTGTGTGTGTGTGTGTGTGTGTGTGTGTGTGTGTGTGTGTGTGTGATAGGATAATGATAAGATTAGAAATGCTGCCGAAGTACATTCCATTTTCCACATATCTGCTTTACTTATCTAATACTGACTTGTCTCTACAGTTCCTAAAGGTGTATGTGTCTACAACATGACTGAGTACAAGGTAAGCACACTGTCTACACTCCAGATATAGACAGGCAGAGCAGAGCAGAGCATTTACTTTACCAAAATATAAGTCAACAAGCAGACTATGCAGTTAGTAGAGGCAAACCATTCCAGCAGGGCAGGAAATAGGGAGGAGGCTGACAAGTGCTTTCATATATAATCCCAAAACACACAGATTAATACACAACTCACAGTTTGAACTCTTTTTCACAAACATCCATATCCACTTTACCATGGTGCAAAATTATGGAGGAATCGGTTTTCTTGACAGATGACAGCACATTTTGTACATCACAGTCCTGACTTTACTGAGATGTAATTCTGTATTTGTTCAGTTGCACAGAACCTACCATAGATTATCTGAACTGTGTAACAATTCGCCTCGTTTCGTTGGAAGGGGAAAGTCACTACGCTATTTTAAAAAGGAGCACGGGCGGACCTGTCCCGCTGTGTACGGACGCCGCCGCCTGACAATTTACAATAAATGAATACTCTTTCTATAAGGCCGATAACCTTGTTATCGGCCCCCATCACATATGAAATAATATATATATAAACGAAATAAACACAGAGATGTTGTATACAATGGTCTGTATTGACACCCAACCCAATCAAACCCACGTACCCCCTGGACGTGTGCCCGCCAACAAAGCTGAAAAGGTGAACATAACACCACAATTTACACCAATCCCATACATCAATATTTCCCCAGCCCCCCCGTTCATACAATCCCCGAACGTCCCAAAGCAAAAATGTATGCCGGTGTGGCGTGGCGAGATGCCGCAAACAATACCAAACTGGGTCCGCGCTATCCTCTCCACCTCTGAGCGGCCAGAAAAATAGTTCCGTCCTTGCGGAAATCCTTGCAAGTCACCCAGGCAAATAATCCCGTTTTCGGAAGTAATCCCTTGTAGGTCTTCCGGACCGCTGTCGACTGGAACGTGGCTGGTCCTCTGCCGGCCCGCATACACCAAAACAAACCCCCCCTGCCGTGCCGTCCCTTCCCCTCATTTATCACATTTTGGTGTTAAAGAAACAAATACATACACCATAACACATTCAATAAACAAATATATATGGAGATCCCTTCCCTTGTCCTTATACCTTAAGGCCTCTGACAGTTTGGGCTATGTACAGAACTTATAAAACATGTAGACAAAAAGGCACAGATTTATCTGTCCTCCCTAACACATTTCCTGTACATCAGGTGAACTTAGGTGACCTTTACAACTGCATGAAACATTGAGTGAAACTAATAGAGGGCAGACAGCCCCCAGCAAAACTAACATTTCATATACATGTTCAAACAAAGCATGGTACATTGGTTTTGCTCGTTTGTGTCGATGTGAGCGTTGCCATTTGAACTCTGGTGTGGACCTAAACAACTCCACCGAGACCAGGTGAAAAGGTGGCTTCTGAGCAAAAAAGTTAAACTCCTAATAGGTTTATGGTAGCACTTTCCCCATGTATCCAAAAGTAAAGAGCGCTCTTTCAAGCTGTTTGTCCTTATTTTTGATACATGAAGTTCAGTTGTCCTTTATACTAACAACTAACCACCTATTTCTTCATCAGCTCTTTGTGACCCCAATAAAACACATAAGGTGGGGTGAAATGCAATATGTGCTGCTATCAGATACCAGAATAATCTTTGTATTACCATTTGCGTTCACAAAAGCAATAGACACCATATTACAGTCACCAAAACTTTACAACTCTTGGTTAGATTGTACTAAAATAGTGAAAACAGGAAACTGGACAGAATTTAAAGAAAACAATGTGTTTTTTTTCTTAGTCCAGAGCAAATTCACTGAAATAGAGGTGTGAAAGCTTCCTTAATTGTTTGAGAATAAAGCATTGATCAATTTGTGTTTTATAGCCTGGTCAGAAGATTCCAACACCAAAACCAGAACCACCAATAGAAGAACCATCACTGACAGAAAAAACATCAGCAACAACAGCAACACCATCAGGACCAGTACAAACCTCTGGAACAACAGCGCCACTATCTGGACCAGTACAAACATCAGCAACATCAGCATCATCATCAGAACCAGAACAAACCTCTGGAACAACAGCGCCAACATCTGGACCAGAACAAACTTCAGGAACAGGAGAAACATCAGCAACATCAGCAACACCATCAGGACCAGTACAAACCTCTGGAACAACAGCGCCACTATCTGGACCAGTACAAACATCAGCAACATCAGCATCATCATCAGAACCAGAACAAACCTCTGGAACAACAGTGCCAACATCTGGACCAGAACAAACTTCAGGAACAGGAGAAACATCAGCAACATCAGCAACACCATCAGGACCAGTACAAACCTCTGGAACAACAGCGCCACTATCTGGACCAGTACAAACATCAGCAACATCAGCATCATCATCAGAACCAGAACAAACCTCTGGAACAACAGTGCCAACATCTGGACCAGAACAAACTTCAGGAACAGGAGAAACATCAGCAACATCAGCAACACCATCAGGACCAGTACAAACCTCTGGAACAACAGCGCCACTACCTGGACCAGTACAAACATCAGCAACATCAGCATCATCATCAGAACCAGAACAAGTAGCGACATCATCTGCAGGATCCACTCAGGCACCTATATCAGAAGTGATTATCAATCCAGGGTCATGCCAGGAGTGTTACTGTGGTCCCAATATGAATCCCAACACAAGTATAAACATCGTTACCTGCAAACCTATTGTCTGCAACACAAACTGCTCCGAGGTAAGTTCATTCTTACTCCCACTTACTCTTACTGTCACTCCCACTTGAACTATCTTGGATGACACCATATTTTGTAAACCTGTGCAAGCTAACACATAATGTTGTAACATATAATGGGCTCGTATATGTAAATGCGGAGGACTAAACAAAAACCTCTTGGTATAATGAAATCCATTACAAACTGGCCACATAATAAACATTAACTTTTTTAACTTAACTGCACTTTCTGAATGCAAAAGCTGTTGTAATGAATTGCATTAGTTTGTGCAAGTGTACTTAATAAAGTGAATTGTTAGACTATATTAACTGAAATAATCCGATAACTAAAAACGACTCAAATGTCTTTGGTTTTCTTTGACTAAGACAAGAGGAAAAGCCCAGACTTTTAGTCAACAAAAAGAAACACTACAAAATGAGTTTGCTATGACAACTTACAAGGACACCTTTATGTTCAAGCTTTTCATAAAGTTCCATAAATGCTCTATCCATCGATGGGCACCCTGTCTCCCTGTCCCTCACTCTCTCACTCTGTCTCCAGGGTTCTGAATATAAGACCATGCCTGAGAAGTGCTGCGGGACCTGTGTTCAGACGAAGTGTACTTTACTCACAGCTGACAACCCAAAGGTTTACATTGAGGTCAGTACTGCAGCTGTGTGAGTGTTAACTCACATTCCCATTATCCAAGTATACAAGAAAGAGGATGTAAGTTGTGAGAAGAGAGTTCTTCTTACCAATGAAAAATGGGGATATTTATTGATTGTAAAATAAGAGTAACTGTATTTCAGAACATGAAAGTTGTAAACATTATCTAACTGACCAGGAACATCATTTTATATGTTAATATCAGTCATCATCTTTGATGGGGACAGTTTGTGATTTTAATTTTCTCCTCTCTTAACGTGGTGGCATGTACGGTAAGTTGTCTTATTAAATGTGTAAAAAGAATAAAAGTTAATGTCTTAGTTGAACATTTTACTAATCTCTGCTCTTTTGGTGCAGATCAACAAGACGTATGTGTCGCCTGAAGACAAGTGTGTGCACTATACCTGTAAGAAGATCAATGGACAGCTTAGTACCATCCAGATGACCGTAATTTGTCCTTACTTTAACCCCCTGGATTGTGAACCTGTGAGTTTATCAAACCTCTGCAGATGATATCCCTCCAACTGCCTCACCACATACTGTCCATGTCTAACACACACCTTCCTCTTCCCAGGGCACCGAGACAACTCACGCCAATGGATGTTGCAAAACCTGTAAGTTAGCGTAGTCCCAGTATTTGAAAGATAAAGGATGAAAAGTTGACTTTGGAGGAGAACGCTGTGTGTCTGTATTATCGTGATAGTCTAACGGTTTGCTACGTGTTCCAGGCAAACCCAGGAGTGTCTGTGAGGTCCTGAGTAATAAGGAAGTCATCAAGGTGGGAAAATGTGAGAGCCCACAGCCTGTCAACATGACGTACTGCGGCGGGCACTGTGGAAGCATGTCAAAGTGAGTCTATTGACGTACAGAGTTAAAGGTTCAGTGTGTAGAATTTAGTGACATCTAATGGTTCAATTGCTTGTTGCAGCTGATTACCCCTCACCTCAACCTCCCCTTCCAAACATGACCTGTGGTAGCCTTCAGTTGTCATTAAAACTCAAAGGGTGTTTAGTTTGTCCAGTTTGGACTACTGTAAAAAACATGGCGGCCTCCGTAGAGAGGAACCTCTCCTGATGTAAATATAACGTATTTAAATAAAAAGGACTCATTCTAGAGAAAAGAACAAAAAAAATTACACACTAGCGAAAACATCACTATGATTATTTAATATTCAATTTCTACCAATAGATCCCTTTCACCCAAATCTCACACAATATACCTTTCAAGGTGTCTGAAGCACAGCACTGCTGCACAACACCTGTGGTTTCATCATCAGCATCAGAGCCGGGCAACAATCTTTACTTACAACAAAGAGCAGATGTTGACTAAACTAAACTGACATCATTAAACAATAACTGTGACGAAATGTAAACATATCAGTGGATAAAGGAGACTAAACAGGAGTAGGAAAAAGTATAACTTAAACTTTAAACATTTATTTCTGTGTTTTCATTTCCAAAGGAGACGTAATTAAATAATTTCGACACAATAAGACATAATCTTTGAAAAGCTGCCAATTTCTCTTCCATTTTACTGGGCTAATATGGAGGCTCTGGGCCTGAACCGAATGATTTTTGTTGAATGTAGTTTAAGACGTTTTTTCTTCACTATTTTTCCTCACTGGCAATTGTAGTCTGCAACCTACTATAACCAATTAGTGTATCACTGAGAATACCACGGTCTAGTAGTACAACACTAACACTAAAGCCACAAAATGGTCAAATCTGTTATTATATGTTTTTGAATGACACAAAAAAAAATGTTGCCAAAAAAAGTACAAAAAATGTAATATGACTAAAACCAACATGGGTGTAAGATCTGAGGATTTAAGATTTAAATTAACAGGGCCACATGATTTGAGTAAAATGCAGAACCGTTTATATTCAAATGACTGTTGAATAAGCTGTAATCACTGGATGTGTGTGTGTCTGTGCAGGTATTCTGCAGAAGCCAACAAGATGATGCACAAGTGTGAGTGTTGCCAAGAGTTCAAAACCAGTCAGAAAAAGGTGGAACTGACCTGCGACAACGGCTCTAAGGTCCAGCACCTCTACGTGCATGTGGAAGCGTGTCAGTGCAAACCAGCAGAGTGTGTGCCTGGGACGACTACCAAACCACAGCGCCGCAGGAGGCGCTGATCACTTACTGGATCCTGCCGGACACTGGACAACTGACAAATATTAAGCAAATCTTAACCTTAAATCTTCTCCATCTTTTTGTCACACTTTTTTGTATTTATAGCCTAAGAGGCTACTTTGCTGTTCACTTTCTTCATCTGAGGATTTCTTGGATGAGTTATTAAAATTATATTCCTGCAATATGACCACTCGTTTCGACATTCTCATTAACCCTTGTCAAATGAGAAACAACAAAGAGCACACAAAACATCTGCATGTTCAAAGCAAATAGAAACATTGAGGGTACAAGTCAGGCTCAAGCTAACATCAACCTAAGGAAACATCTGAGAAAGACTTTCAACTCCCACAGCTGACGACATGATATCATCCAGCTTCACACTGTTCTCAAAACTATTTCAGTCTGTCAAGTAAAGACTAAACAACTGCACTACATGCTCTTATTGTATGTCTTAAATCAATGGTTTTAAATATGCAGCTTAAATGTGTCTTGAAAATAAACAGAATGACAAGACACAAAACAATGACTGTGACACCTTTAAGAATCTCAGCAGCGATCGTTTTGGAACCACACGTGAAAAGTCACAAGGATGAAAACTTTGGCAGACAACACATCAACAACAAGACCTTGAAACCCACAAGTGTTAATAGAAAGCTTTAAGAACACATACAAATACTGTGATGAAACTAAGCATTTGAAGCATGAGGCGTTACAAACTGCTGTTGTTCTTTAGTCGTGCAAGCTTTTACATGAGGGTGGTGTGGGAGGGGGGTCATCAAAAACATCTAGGGTCAGGGTCTGTGGACAATGAAAATTGGGGGCACACTTCATGGAAGTCTGGTCACATCATCTTAGTCCACAATGGTTTGAATCCTTTCAGGTCTCTGAATCCTGCTGAGCTTCAAAGTGATGTCATTCTTCTCATCATGCTCACACAGCATCTTTACACTGACTTTAAAAAAGTGACTCCACAGGATATTAGTTTATAATATCAAGTGTTCCACACTTCACTGACAGAAAATGGGTGACACCCAAACTTTACAAGGGAACCTTAAAAGATGACTCAGATTGATGTGGCGTTCAGTGGTTATATTCTTCGGTTCCTCAAATTCCTTAGGTCATCTGTTCATTTTCGATTCTCTCGTCACCATGGAGAATTCTAAATAATTAAATACTTTCATAATAATTTATCAGATTTTAAATGCACCAAACATTTTACAGGTAAATATGAAACAGAAGCATTTTTCTTAAGGTTACTACAAACATGTTCTCCACACAGTATTAGCGACAAAATCATTATAAACATAAGATGGAATCTGTGCAAATCAACTGGGTTACTCTGGATACAGTGAGAGATTGTGACACTGAAACAAATGAGAAATACAAAATGATTTGGGTTGGTGGGATTTTCAATACCCATCAATTCACACTACTGCCGGTTCAATATTTAGTTCTCTGCTGTAATACAATCCTGTCTAAAGAATTTCCCAAATACACTGAATCTGCTATATCACTTTAAAATTAGACTTCTTCAAAGTAAAGGTGAAAACAGTTGTGATGGTTTGAGGATCCAGTGACTCAGCGGTGCATTAGCAGAGACAGCCCAGGCTTCATGTACTCTCAGGCCTAGAAGGAGTCAACGGAGGGAGAAACAGATCTCTGTGGCTACCAGCTGGTGGGAATTCAGATATGGCTGCGGTTTGTGGGTGAGCCTACGGGGTGGGTGTGTGTGTGTGTGTGTGTGTGTGTGTGTGTGTGTGTGTGTGTGTGTGTGTGTGTGTGTGTGTGTGTGTGTGTGTGTGTGTGTGTGTGTGTGTGTGTGTGTGTGTGCGTGCGTGTGTGTTTACTTGTGTGTGAGGGCTGCATGCATGTATACGTGTATGTGTGTGTGGGATGTCCGTCGTGAGCTTGTGTTCTACTGTTAGAGTTCCTCAGCCATCTGCAGCAGGGAGTTGATGGCAGCGTCCTTGTTGCCCTGCTGTGCATCAAGCACTGTGCGAACCACCTCCTTATCCAGGTTGGGAAACATGTCCTGCAGAGCCTTCAGGTCCTCCTCACTGCAAACCGGCCCCTGGCCCCCAACGGCTGGCATGGCCCCTGGCATTGCCATGGGCACCATACCCTGGTTGTAGACTGTAGGCACTCCTAGCAACACAGGACACACACTGCAGGTTTAAGAGTGTGGCAGATGAAAGGTTTAGAAATCATTTATTAATTGTATTCAATTATTATTTTATGTCAGTGTAATTAATTAACTAGGTAACATGGTCTTTCTGTTTACAATTACAAGCCTGATGTTGATGATATCACTGTGACATCATTAGGGTTTTCTCAAACAAGACAAAGCTCCTCCACAGATGACATTACGGTGTGTGTGTGTGTGTGTGTGTGTGTGTGTGTGTGTGTGTGTGTGTGTGTGTGTGTGTGTGTGTGTGCTCTTGTACAGTTGTCTTTGTGAGGACCAGTTTGAGCCTTTGGCCGGTCCTCACTTTGTGACCCCCCCTCACTTTGTGACCCCCCCATTAATGGAGTGTTTGGGGGTTAAGATTTGGTTTTAGGGTTAGAATTAGGTTAAGGGTTAGGGTTAGGCATTTAGTTTGGATGGTTAGGGTTAGGGTAAGGGGCTAGGGAATGCATTACGCCAATGAGTGTCCTCACTAAGATAGAAGTACAAACGTGTGTGTGGGTGTGTGTGTGTGCTTGCGTCAAAACCTGTGTCAACAATGGGGAAATGCATGTGACAGTGTGTGTGTGTGTGTGTGTGCGTGTGTGTGTGTGTGTGTCTGACCTGCGATGGGCACATATCCCACTCCTTGCTGATACACAGAGGGCATCAGGACAACAGGCTGAGTCATCATCCCTGCTGGTAACGACTAGCACAGACATAACATTGTGTTACCACATGATATTCGAGAGAGAGAGAGAGAGAGAGAGAGAGAGAGAGAGAGAGAGAGAGAGAGAGAGAGAGAGAGAGAGAGAGAGAGAGAGAGAGAACCCCTAAATCAAGATCATATCAAACACTTTTCAGACTGTTTGATTGGGTGTGTGTAAAAACACTCACAGCAAAAGACATCACGAGGTTGATCATGCCCTCCTTGTCGTCGCCCTGCCTGCCACTGAGGCTGAACCACTCATCCACCACGTTGCCCTCCCTCAGGCCTTCAGGGATGGTGACATGAGTCCATGCTATCCTGTCATCCATGGAGAATGCTCTCTGGACACAACATCAGCAATAACACGTTACCACAGACTAGAAACTACATCAGATCACTGATAGACAAAGGCCTATGACGGTTAGTTAGTTTATGACAGTTGACAAAAATAATAGATTAGAATAACGTTTTGAAAATCTGAAAAAGTTCTCCCTTTTGTAGCATGAAATTAAAAAAACTGAATACAGGTCTTTTCATTTTGTATTTGTGAATACAAAGCTGCATAGTACCACCTAACCCTTTTATTCTTTCCAAGCAAAACATGCTGGACCCTATCTGATCCAAACTTATTCATTTTGTTTTAATTTGACCACAGAAGGTGCTGCAAAGCTTCTTATTTTGTGAGTAATGTTTTTTGCACACCATCCATTGAGTTTGACTTCGTACAATGACCATCACACTGTCTGATCAATAATTTAAACACGATTTCAATAGATAATCTTCTAAATAAATCAGAATCACTAAGCCCTTTTTTTTAATCTGTTTGCGTAAATAGTGAATCTGTCATTGGAAGGATGTCACTTCCTATTCCTTCGAACCAGGGCTGCACGATATTAGGAAAACAGGCAATATGTGATAACCTTGTTGAATATCGCGATGATGATATGACTTGTGATAAATAAACATCAGTCCACTTAGTCTTTTAATACATATTTTGACCGTGAAGTTATTTTTTTTACAGTTTTTAGCAGCTCTGTCAGTAACGTCAGCAGAGTCAGAGAGAGAGAGAGAGATAAAACGATATCGATAATTATTGTGATATAACTTTTCCTCGATAGAAATTTAAGATACGTCGATATAACGTTGATAGAACTCATCACGTCCATGTTTTGACGGACAACACGAACAGCCAATGATAATGCGCATAGTGCCAAACCAATGTTTTTGCAGATTACGACGAAACGTGGTATTTTAACTTCATTGTTGCAGAAGAAGCGACGCCCCGTTTATCCAGGAACATAAATATGAATTCATCAGGTTTTTATAAAGATCAGTTCTAGGTGTGAGTGATTGGAAAAAAATCAGAGAAGCAGAATCTGTTGTTGACCAGCGGAGTAATGCCTCAGAGCAATGGTGCTGCTTTAAGATAAGATAAGATAAAACTTTATTAATCCCGAACCGGGGAAATTCAGTTTTTAAAGCAGCAAGCACATCAGAATGAGGTAAAAAAAAGTTAAAATTAAATTAGAAAAATGCTAAGAATGTACGTTATATACACCTTTTCATTGTAGTGCTTTGTATGAAATGTTATAAGTAAAGTGCAGTGGCACAGGATGATTGTGCAAGCAGGTCAAAATCTGTTTTTTGTGCATAAACACAAATGTGCAAAAAAGGTGTTTTCTGGTTGTTTGATTTATATTGCAATATATATATATATATATATATATATATATATATATCGATATCGACTGATATGAATAAATTTATCGTGATAAGATTTTTTTACATATGGCCCAGCCCTACGATGACGATAAATATTCAATAAATAGTGCAGCCCTACTTCAGCCCAGTGCTGCAGCTTTGTTTAAGCTCATGTTCAGGGGCCTATTGATCGTCTCATATCCTTTCGATCTTTATGAAGCCTAACAATCTGGTTTCTTGTTCCTTAGCACAATGCATTGTACACAATCCAGGCCAAACCTGAGGATGCTGTGGTTTTCTTTGGTGAGGTTTTATTTTATATATAAAAATATTATATATATAATTATATCCATAAAAGAATTATGTAATACATGCAATTAGCTTTAATTTGAAATTAGATGAGTGATCACTTTTGCTGCACAAAGGTTGTATTTTCCCACTTTCACAAAGTAACACAATTGTTTGAATCAATTCGCATTTTTAGTGATATTGCACATGGGTCTACTCAGTGGTGTTGTATTTTGTGTTTAGCAGTTCAGATCATCCTCCCCATCTCCTCACCTCATCGAAGATCTCCAGATAGAAGGAGTCCACCCCAGGTGGCACTGTGCACTGGATCACCTTGTTCCAGCGTGGGTTCTTGGCTCCGTTGTGAGCGGTTGGTGTTTCATAGACTGCATATCCCAGTCGGATCCTGCAGTACGGATCCATCCGTGTCATACCATAGTTTTTAGCCAGTTTGGCCTGTGCAGCAAAACAAACATCGGGGCTTCAATTAGTGATGAAGCTGGCTACAGTCACAGCTCAGCCGGGTTTTCTCACATATTCAGTAGATAGAAACAAATTTGTAATGGAGCGTTTGTGCATTACTTTGCCATTGTACATGACTTCAGTTCTGATTTACTTGTACTTAGAAAAAAAAGAAGAACTAAAAAAATATATTTTTTTAAAACATGGCTTACATGATGGCTACTGATAACTCCTCATTCTAATTGGCTGAAAAGAGTGGATCAACTTTTAGTGACTTGAAAGATGTCTGTGAAGGTTCTCAGTCTTTCAGTTCATGGTTATCTAAGAAGAAAACTACAACCAGTCCAGTTACCCACTGATTCAAGCCTTCTTTCATGACCAGACACTTGTTACACAGATGTTCGTTTGCAGTTATAAAAATAAATGCAGATGTTGTAAACTGCGAGTAAGGAAAGCAACATCAAGACTTGGGCCCAATCCCATTTCACCCCTTGGCCCTAGCCCTTAGCCCTTCCCCTTCATTTTGAGCATTCACGTGTAAGGGTAGGCTGTCCCAATACCTGTTGGGACGGAGGTGTAGGGCCATTTTTGCATGATAATCCCGTATTTTCCCATAATTTCAAATCGCATCCCCCCTCTTTGAAGACACACAATGCACTTGATTGAACCTGCGTATTGCAGCGATGTTACTGATCATATCTGCTCCTCTAATAACAAAGCATCCTGGCAGGGTTGCCTATAGACCACTGCTAGCAGCCTGAAGCTGTGAGCTTTTGATTTATAGGTGAAATAATGCAGAGCATCCAAGCTTTTCAATTTCAAATGTCATTGATCACCTGCATTAGAATATATGTTATTTGGATATTATTAGTAACTAGTAATTAGTTTGTCACTTTAGTAACTGCAAACAATAACATTGGTTTATTTAAGATCTCAACCATGTTATTACAATGACATCCCCGGTAAAACTGTCTCGTCTGTTTACATCGATGACAAATGATGATGTGTCGGGTTTTCGCGACGACTACTGATGATGTAATGGCTTCTTGAAGGGCTGTCCCAATTCTTAGGGTAAGATTTCAACCACTACCCCTTGTGACACCATTTCATGGGGCAAGATAACCCGCGAAAACAAGAGGTACGGGTAGGATTGGGCCTTGGCTTAAGATCATGGAGCTGAATTTATTTTGGCCACCAGCTTTTCATCAAGAGCCATGCATAATGTCATAATGTGCTTTAATATTTAAAGGTCCAGTGTGTAAGATTTAAGTGAAAGGGATCTATTGACAGAAATTTTATATAAAATAATCCTAGTGCTGTTTTCACGAGTGTGTTTGATCTAAATTATGCAAATTGTTGTTTTCTTTACTCTACAATGGGCCCCTTATATTGAAACACTTTATATTTACATCAGGGAGGGTCCTCTCTATGGAGGCCGCCATGTTTCTTGTAGTAGCCCAGACTGGAGAAACTAAACACCCTTTGAGTTTTTATGAAAACTGAAGGTTACCACAGGTTCTCTTTCATGTTTGGAAGGGGAGGGTGAGGTGGGGGGTGTTCAGCTGCCACATGCAACTTCACCACTTTATGTCACTAAATTCTACACACTGCAACTTTAAGGACTTTGCAGATGCACTGAGGCTGTAGCCTCCTTAGAGCCTGTTAAAGAGCTTCATTGTCTTCCACATCAAGAACAACGTACAACTTTGTTGGTTATCATCATCCCTTACTTCATTTCTCCAGGTTGACTTGTTGACAGCCAGCTAAAATTATGCTAGTTATTCTCATCGACGTAACACAGCTGGGAAATCTTTTTGTTAATCTTGGTTGAGGTTAGCTCATATAACTGAGTGCGACTACATTATTAGTTCACAAGTCAAAATAAAGCATGAGGAAATGATGACACACTAGATGAATGTGTTAGTTGTTGCGTTAGCATTGCAAAACTACACTTACATTACTGCGGTGGTAATGAACCTCTAAGAATTAGTGGCCATTCTTTTGCTGTCACAGGTTCAACTACCACTAGGACATCTGGTGGTGCATCCCAAGTCTATCAGGGTCCAAGAGGATGCTCCAGTGCTGGGCAGAGTCTCTTCAACACACCCCAGCCACCAGTTATTATCATATGCAACCAAAAACTAACCCTTGATGCTGGCAAAGTCAAATGATTTTCCAATGGTGCGGCCAAAAAGTGTGATGATTGGACAGAATGAAAATAAAAAGTAGTGTCATTCATAATATGCAGTAAAATTATTCAAATACTGTATATCATCCACATTGAAACAAATATTCAAATGATGTCCAGTTGAATTCCTAACAGTTGAGCCGAGCTGTATTTACCTGAACCACAGTGATGCTGAGTCTCCCCACGGTGCCTATTGAACCACCATACTGCAACTGTCTGGCTGCCTGGGCGTCCAGCTGGACCTGCTGCTGCTGCTGGGTAGGAGTGATGCGCAGGAAATCCTGGGGAAGCTCCCCAATATACACCTGAACACATACATCCATACACACATGTTAACATACCGGCATTCAGACTGAGAATGTGAACACACGGACAGTAAAACAGATTATTTCCAATAAGAGTAAAATAAATTATTGTTTTTTAGAATTTGGTGAACCTATTTTTGTATTTTATCTACAGATATGTTCACTACTTTGTGTGATGTAGTTTTAATCTTAAAAAGTAACAAAGAGCAAAAATCCTGAGGAAACTGTCGAAATCATCAACAACACAAATCATTAAAATTTTGTGATCATCATGAGGATCTAAAAGTATTCATCTTATGTCATGGCCAATAGTCGCCCTCTTGAGCAAGTCATGTGAATGTCATCAAGGCTTGTTGACTGAATCACTGGATGCTCTTGGAGGTCTGGATTTATTCATGAAAAAGTGGTCTAGAATAGATCAACTAACACGGTTTAATATCCAGTGAGCATTTTGTGGCTGCTGCTGGGACGTACTGCACAGTGGGAGGTGTGTGAGTGTGTGAGCTGCGTCTCTGCAGCACATCAGTGTTCAAAAGGACTGAATTCCTGAATAGTATGGCCATTTATGCATCTTCATTCTCTTGTTGGATGACAACATACACTCAGTTGCCAGTGAATTCTTAACTTACATTATTGCACTGATACAACAACCCTGTAATGACTCCCACGTTCAAGCTGTGTTTAAACTGTTGATTCTACTTTATGGTCAGTTATGAGAGAGCAGTTTGTGTAATACATGTTCATTATGAGGTTCAGCTAAATAACAGAAACCCTTGTTTATATAATGCAATATAGTTTCAACAACACGACAAACTCCATCCTGTAAAACAGATTTAAAAACTCTATATTATAAACCTTATAAAGGTAGTGCTGTTGTAGTAGACTGCATTAGTTTTAATGGGTCAGTGTGTAGGATCTAGTGACATCTAGTGGTGACGTTGCATGTTGTAGCTGAATACCCCTCACCTCACCCTCCCTCTCAAAACATGAAGGAGAACGTGTGGTAGCCTTTAGTTGTCATAAACTCAAAAGGTGTTTAGTTTGTCCAGTTTGGGCTACAGTACAAAACATGGCGGCCTCCATAGAGAGGACCCGCTCCCGATGTAAATATAAAGTATTTAAATATAAAGGGCCCATTCTAGAGTAAGAAAACAAAAATTCATACAATTTAGATGAAACACAGTAGTGAAAACATCACTAGGATTATTTTTTATTCAATTTCTGCCAATAGATCCCTTTCAACTAAAACTTACACACTGAACCTTTAACTGACAGATGTATTAGATCAGTGGTGAGGACTCTCAAAGTATTATCAAAGTATTGTTAAAATGTGCTAAAAATGTTCTAAAAAACTGTTATATATCTAGAATATAAAATAATATAGCACCAGATTACACCATGTCAAATTTCATGTTAGCACATCAACTGGCTCGCTAGAGCCGTCTTTCCTTCCTTCATTGCAGAATATCATGATAATGCTGAAGATAGCAAACATAGCAGTGTTTTCAAATGTTCAGTTTCCCCTGAAAGCAAAGTAGACTAATGACGACTGATATAAATCTGCAGCTCTGACACATTTTTAAAACACACAACAAATGCTCCTTGCTTGCTGGAAAGAAAACTTTATTTAATGCTAGACAGTTTCAACCAAGTTACAGTAATTAAAGATTGAAACCGTATAACTAACTGGAATTTTACCAAGGTATATCGTGAAATTCTCATAACCTGCGATCCAACATTCACATTTGATTTCACTTTTCATAGTGATCAGGTGTGGAGATAAGAAAGTAAGCAGGATTTAAACTTTATTCATTTCATTCATTGCACTTTTTCTGTCGTGTTCATAACCAAGCGTATCGCTTAGAATGTTGAGGAAGAGACGGTTCAAGATAATTGTCATTGCCCCTCTCTATTACAGCAGTTCCATCACTCACACATCTTCATGCATTTGTTTGAAACAGCTATAAACACTTTTGCCTTCTGAAGTGATCAAGCAACACATCATACAAACTTGTTCTTCTTTACAAGTATACCTCAGCTGTTACATGGCCGGGGTCCTCAAGTCACAAGGAATCAACATTTGCCTCAAACATTTAACACAAGATCAGTGCTTTAACAGCGAGACAGGACATGTGACCGCTGTGAGGAACACTTCATCAGGGAAACCTCAAGGACCCTGAACAACAGGCCGAATAAACACTGGACACAGACAACTTCAGCTGTGAACGTCACCAAAACCCCTCCCTGCACAGATTTTAAAAATGAATCAGTCGATATTGATAACTATCTAATTTTAGCTCCCTAGTGAAGGTTGCCGTTTTAAAATCTTCTTTATGAGCAGAGAATGACAAACACCTGATAAACAAGACATTTTATAAATCTGACGTAGACCAATTATGCGTTATACCTCCTTGCTGTACTTGTACAATGCATAAGCACTATATCAATATTGGACTTTTGTTATACTGCTATTGATGAAAACTATATTGCATCAATTATTGATATATTTTAATTGCCCAGCTCTAGGCTAGACACTGAAGTTCCATCTTGGCTGCTTGATGACAACTGAGCCAAATCACTTTACAACTGACTCAGTAGAACTGAGTAAACTCCATCCAATGATGGGGACTCTGGGATCAACGTAAAACTTTACTGGGGGAGATTTAAATTTAAAGGCTATAGTGTTACTGTGTTATGAAAGATGAGGTGGTTTTCACATGTGTAGAGCTTAGGCTGCACACACAGTGATGGCAGCTAGTGGAGGTGTTGCAGTTCAGTCGTCCTGTGTCTTGATAAGAGATTGAACGTAAATATTGCAGTTTGGTTTCAGAATCGTTAGAGACCTGGACAGACCATACATACCAGTGTTTGTTCTCCACCTCCACAAGTTACTTACTACTCATCCCGTTAGTTCAGTGGTGAGCACTTGTTTTTATAAAGAAGAACATGTTTGACAACGTTGTAACAAACGTATTTGTCGTTGTTGTTGACTTGAATTTAAAGGACGTGAATGAGACTCGGGTGTTAAACGTCAACAAAGCGTCACAGCAGCATTAATCCGCAGCTAACTCCATTAGCTCGTTTCATATCGTCACTGACAGAGGAGGCTAACTACAGTGCTACAGGCCGCTGTGCTGTTCAATGACTGAAGTTAGCTAACTATCACAGATGTTGTTCAACTACAGTGTGGCTAGTTCCGCCTCGCTGTGTGTGTGTCTGTGTGTGTGTGTCGCTGTGTGTCAGCACAGTGCGCAGAGTGTGTACCTGTCCCCGTTGGGTGCTGATAGTTGTCGCCATGTTGTCTCTTCCGTGTCCTGGAGAATTCAACTCTTCTTCCCTCACAGATGTGTAGTGTCAGCAAATTTAATAACAACAACACACACACACACCGCTCAGGACAGACTCGACCCGGAAGTGTACCGTTGTGTGTTTTATTTTTTTTATTTTATTTTTTGGGGGAATCTTTATTTTCTTCAATGCAAGTTACATTGTGGAATCTAAACGCGTTGAATCTGATTTCAACAAATTTATCTCAACATGTCACATTTATGAAAAACAGATTTTATATTATTATTATCAAATTACGTAATTTTAAATAAAACAAAATAGATACGTAAATACATTAATTAATGAAAATACAACTAGTTTCCTTCATTTATTTATTCCTAATGTATTCATTTATTTCTGTATGTATGTATTTCTACATGTTTGTATTTCTACATTTATTCATTAATTTATTTCTACATTTATTTCTGTATTTATTTAACCATGTTTGTATTTCTACATTTATTTGATTACTTCACCATTTATTTATTTAATTGTAGTTATGTCATGTTTACCGTTCATACATACATATTTTTATTAACATGAGTATAGTTCTTTTACTTCCTCACCAGAAGCAACGTGTGTGGCTTTAACTATCAACATTGTAACTCCCTTTCATTTAAGTGTTGTAACTGTAATGGATTTTTGATCTCGACCTAATGTGGTCTGAATGTGACGAAACAGTGAAATCTCCCGTTCTTACCTTCATGAATACAAGCTAGGTTTTACACATTTGTAAGTGGGGTTCAAACAGTGTTGAGGCTGCCACTACAATGCCCGACACTCCTTCACGCATATCTGACCACAAATTCTTAATACATATAACCAGCCTATAGAACACAATTTAATATCAAATATATATCAGATTTACCGAAATGACAGTTGTTTACATCGAAGTTAAATCTGTCTTGTAATAATGAGATGCATTTCTTAGTTAGGGGATGAAATCTTGTCTCTTTTCATCCAGCAAAGCAACTTTTTTACCTTTACTGTGGTTATCTGCTGATTATGAATGCACTTTCACAATAGTGCACTCTGCAGTGCCTCTGAGAGTGCATCTCTCAGAGGCATCAAAATCTAAAATGTGGAGACACAAAACAGAGAAAACATAAAGGTTCCTGAAACATTTTATTTGGACAGAAAACAAACCAACTGAGAAACCAACCCTAAAGGAAAAAAACACTAACAGAGGTGTGTTATCATGATTCTGCAATGTCTCTCATTCCAACCTCAACAATGGACTTGTATTGTCTCCCAATTAAACTTAATACATCTGAAGCACTGAGGAGTGTAATGGGAGAACCTGCTCGGAGGTAGCCTATGTTCTTGTGGGCTCCAACAATAAACCATGTCCAATACGTGGTATATCTTTGACTATCTTTGACCCATTTATTTTCTTCACAACACTGTTTATGTTGTTTATCATCATCATTATTGTATTCACCTTAACACAGTCAAGACTTCAATTCATCCCAGTCCACTTTCCATCTAGCAAACACAATGTAACCACACACCACAGTCAATAAAACGGTGTTCCTACTCCTCACCTGGAGCTTTCTTCCTCTGACAATGCTCTGCCAGTGTTCAAATAATGTATGACATATGGTCAAAACAGAATTGCATAAACAAAAAATAAAATAAACTGAAAACTATATTATGGATCCAACAGGACTGGTCAACAAGAATACAAACTGCATTGACTTCAGTGCATTGGAGCATAAGGCATATTTACAGAAATCCTTGAAAATACATCATCAGTTTGTTGCAACCACATGAGAGGGAGGGAGTTATAATCTTAAATCTGTCTCTCCAGGGAGATGGACACTAAAGGAAAATCTGAATAGGTTTATCCAAAAATGAACACTGTTAAGATTACAACCTATGTGTCTGTTACATGGTATAAAAACATGCTCATCCTTACCCCACTGCAGAAAACACTTACTTTACTCCTACGTGTCATGTATAACACCAATCCCCCACCACCACCCTCTCACCCTCTCACCCTCTCTCTCTCTCTCACACACACACATGCGCGCGCACGCACACACGTGCTGATGCCTTCTTATACTTGGGTGTGATTTGTGGAAAGCAAAGCTCTTCACTACATTTTAAATATATATCTTCAATGACTAAATTAAAGGGCCAGGTCAGTCAAGTCTGTCAAGTCACAGTAATATTCAGTTCTAACAATCATGTTACATAAACAAATATTTGTGATAACGACCTGTTAAACTTTGTAATTAAAAAATTTGATTAAAAAAACCTGATAGTGCTCTCTGGTGGACAAATAATGTATAATGCCCTCAAAATGACCTCAAACATGTCAAACATCTAGTTTACTGAGATATAAACTGATACTAATACAATAATACTGATACAATAATATAAAATAAGGAATATTTTTAGACCTATGAAAATGTTATTGTTACTGTGTATGACTGATATGATGGACCTGTCTATCTAATTCTAGTCAAGTTAAACATCAGAATAAGGTGTAGGTGATGCATGCATGACAGAAAATAATATCTGAAATGTTTTTCAGAGGACTGACTCAAAGTTACACATTTTAAGGGTTTGTGTGAGGATACATTCTAAATATAATTTGTGCTTTTGCCAAGTTGTTTTTAGTTAGTTACTTCTAAGAGTTGTTTTTGGAAGAACACAAGACAACATGTCTTGAGGAAACAAACACTCACCAGAGCATACACAAAGTTATTGTTTCCATCTGTTGTCATGTGTAATATTTACCTTTGTCTCTTCCAGGACTGACTCTTACTCATTTTCTGAAGTCGACTTATAGAGACACGTTTCAATCAATTGACTGATTATTCTGGCAGCGCCGGTCTTCATCGATGTGTTGTTACACCTGCAGGAGCTCATTGAGTATAAATTGTTTCCCTGCTTTACTGAACACCCAGAGTGTCCTCTGATTTTCATTGTGTATGGAAATGGTATGATGGTGCACTTTACAAATGTGTACTTATACAGTATATACAAAAACACACACACGTGTGTAAATATATATATATCAACTGAAAGGGGGCACCAAATGTCTGCTTTGATTCATAATGTTGTTCCTTTCATTAATTGATTTCTATGCATTTCTTTTTTATCAAAATTTTACACTTAATTTTATTTCAAATTGTTTTGCAGATAAACACATGTCTAAGTGATAAGAGACAGATAACAGTATACATCAATCTCCCTTGAAATCTCTTGAAATCACAAAATCATCAAATCTTGTTGTGGTCCAAGTGTTTGTTTCGAGAAAATTCTGTAACCCTATATTTCAAATGGTGTGAAATAAAAACATATTTTCTGAGGAGACCCAGTTATTAGACTATTATTTGACTTTGCATATATTCAGTCATTATCTCAGTATTATTGGGTTCTACTGACTTGTTAGTATTTCTTCTCCTAGATCTTCATCTTCTGGGTGCTACTGCATCTTTACTCTTTTCTGCTCCTAAATGGGCTTTTACTTTTTTCCCTGAACAAGCTGTGGGGCCAAGAGTGTGGGTTATTAGTCTCTTCATAATAAAACAATCCTGGCTGTTGAGCATAGTAGCATAGTGGCTAAAGCTTGAAAGCTTCATAATGGGGAAAGAAAAAAACAACTTTTATTGGTTGAAATTAGTCAGTGTATCAGTGTAATTCATACTGCAAAATCATCCACTTTGAGGTTTGAGAGCTGAGCAGTTTTAAAGTGAGGTCTAGCGAGGCAGAACCTGATTGGTTCTCCTGTGTACATTTGGGGAACTAATTGGTGCTCCGCAGGTAAAAACTTATTTTAGGGATTGATTTTACAATAGTTAAAATAAACGTACACACGACATTAATAACTTTCAAACTACATCTTGCAACATTTCTCGTGAATCTTCACTTAGGCAAAAAACTAAAAGTCAGATAGAGGCAGCTTGTAATTCTAAGGTCAGGGTTTATTGGGTATTGTATTCTCCATATATTTTAGACCATAATGTTCCCTGAAGACTTTCCATTTCGTGCATCCTAAGCTCACTTGCTGTTCTCAGACTACAAGACTGAGTGAAAACACTAGCAATTAACAGGAAGAAACTATAAGCTGGAACATGAGCACCAACTGAAATTGTCTTAATTTCTCTTTAAATTTGTGTCAAGCTACACTTTTCCTCACTGGAGCCCTTCTATGAATGTACAGTTAGAGTCCAGTTTTCGTCTTGGAAAGTGAAGGAAACCGTGGGACTTGTAAAATAAAGTTTTGTCAAATATTCAAGCCGGATAAGAACAAGCCACATCATTGGTCCTCTGGTCAGGAACACAGACAGACTGCAGTCTAGATGAGTGTGGGTCTGTAGGGCCCCAGGATTACAGAACATACAGTGAATACACACAAGCATAGATTACAAGCCTGTGTTTCATATTGGTGTGTGAGCACTGCATGTCTGTACAAAAAACAATTTAATGTTGCAGGCACAAGACTTGACCTCCAGCCAGAGTCAAATCTCGTGTAAAACCTGCTGTACATGATTCTCCTGCCACACCAAGCAGCTGCACTGCTGCTCTGTCTTATCAATGAAGTCCAAGAAGTGTGAAAATAGTGATTGGTCGAAACATTTGGCACCAGTTTATTCATAATTTTTAAGTTAACACAAACTAGATCACATTTTACCAAGAATTTCATTGCAGATTATTATATATATATTTAAAAAAAAAACATGAATACTAAATGTATCGTGACAAAAGTCTCTCCGCTGTGGATTTGATGTCTGATTCTCCACAAAAGAAAGAGCAGAAATGCATCATGTGCTTGCAGTGGTGAGTTCACAAGCTCAAACTTAAAAACTTTATTTTATTGTTCTTACACTCACATTAAATGTTACCTCCTCATAACATTTCTCAAATGGGAACTCCCAAAGACGAACTCACGCAAATCGTCTGGAAAAAAAAGCTGCTGTCAGTCACAGTCTTGTGCGCGCACGCGCGCACGCGCGCACGCACGCACGCACGCACGCACGCACGCACGCACGCACGCACGCACACACGCACACACGCACACACACACACACACACACACGATGGGGCACTGGGAGGACTGCTCGATAACTAAAAAAATTAGAACAAAGTTAAAGCTCAGACTCATGTCAAACAGATTTTGAAAAAAAAAAGTCTAGTGGTTATGTCAGTCACTTCTAGAAAAATAGATTCTCTTATTTGCTTGTAATAACTCTAATGTAACTTTGAAACATATTCAGTGGCAGTCTTTCTAGTGCCCCTGTTGACAACACAGAGGACATATAGGAAACAAAAAAACAAAACATCCTGGAAATCAATGTCAAACATGTCAAAGGTGAAATTTGAAGCATCAGAGAAGCGCAGGAAACACAAGGACTGGACGATGAACTGTGACGCCACATCAACATGCTAGGGCAAACAGGAAGAGATCTAGAAAAAACAAAAAGAAAAACACAACAGGGAGACAAACCTAGGTTAAACAGCAATGGAACACAGACAGGAGAGAGAGAAACAAAGAAACCAAGAATGATTTATCTTTGTGTAGGGTTGATTACAGTCTAAACACTCAACAGTCAGTGTCAGGGACAGAGTGAAGACGGACCACGTGTTACCAGAGACTGAGGGGAATGACAACAAAAACACAAAACACACACATATGACAGCCTAAATAAAATGACAGCACAGAATCTGTGACGACATGCAGGTCACAGCAGGAATCCAGAGGTCTGGATCAGCAGCTAGAGTCGAGCACACATAATCTAAAAGAGCTCATCTAATATGGTGGCTCGAGAGTACCACTGGAATAATGACATTTTTATTACTGCTCAGTGAATTGTTTAAAAAAAGTAATATGTTACATACAACATGTTACTCCATCTGTTTATAACTGACTACATTTGTAAATGGGTTTGATCAATTATTTTCAAAATGGAAATTAAAGTATCATATCACAAAATATCCATGTTTTGTTCATTTTAGCAAAAATAATACTCAACCTCACAACTATGTGCAAATTATACTGCTTCATTTCATAGATAGATGTATGTACTTTTTCTGCCAACACAGCAGCAGTCTCTTGTTTCCATTCATTTCTTTAAGATATGAAAATCTAGGACTCTATGCTACAGTTACATTACTGTTGCTTAGTAACAGTCTTATGGGCAAGTTTCTAGTCTGAAATAACATGTTTATGCCAAACAGAAATGAATGGAAACCAATGGCAATGGCTGAAGCCAAAACAGATCTGTTGTGCATGGCATACATGATATGTAGTTAATAGATGTTACTTTCATCTTTCTGTTTACACATGGAGGTTTATCATAATCCATTTGCTGATTTATGTGACTCCTGCTTCACTTCTGACTTCAAATCTATTTTAGCCACAATTAACATAAGTCCAGTGATATTCTGTTTATAGGCCACAGCACCTACGAGCACGCACACACCTACGAGCACGCACACACCTACGAGCACGCGCACACACACACACACACACACACACACACACACACACACACACACACACACACACACACACACACACACACACACACACACACACACACACACACACACACACACACACACACACACACACACACACACAGCTTCCTCAAATAGTCACTAATCCTCCTAGTGTGGAAAATAGTTTCAAACACAAACACTCTTTCCTCCTGTTTGATTAACACTTGCCAAAACACCAAGTGTCTAGCTCGTTCATATGCAATTGGGAGGACTTGGAGGCTGAGAACCACGGATAGAGCAGGGACAGTATTGAGAGACAGACTGACACATTGGGAGTTTTGGTTTTTAATTGAATCTTTTTGACTTTGGTTTAAAAATTTAAAAAGGTATATTTTTCCTGCACCTCTCATGTGCATAACATTTAATAAGGCAGTAATGTCTCAGTTCAGGGGCTGTATCCTTGCTGGAGAGGCAGCATCTTCTCAAGATGAGATGCTCTAACCATATACAGTAGAGACAGAAGGTGAACTAAGGTTATTGGTAACTTACAATTCACACCACCAGTGCAATCAGTGTAACATCCATTTATCTGCAGCACTCATCATGATGTAAGCAGCATTTCCTGACAAATCATGGGGGTCTTGTCGAGCTTTCATTATTTCAACCCTGCAACATTTTTGTTCAGTGGTCCAGTTCACGTGATGGACTAGTGGGTCATGATGCCATGACCCCATCAGTGACCACTTTGGACTTGTTTAATACTTCACGGTGCATAAATAAAGCTTTTTTTTTGTCTTAATATTCAAAAATACATATAGAATCAAACAAGTCTTAAAGCACAACACAGCGATAGATTAGACATGATGACCCTGACACATCATCATGATTTTTGTGCAATAGTAAGAATCCTGTTTATACAGTTTACAATATACTAAGAAACTCCCAAAAAGAACACAACATTAAGTGAACGGGACAACATTACACACAACATGGTGACCTGCAGCTGCTTTTACATGAATGACCCTGTGACTGAGTGCCCTGGTCAGACCTCCATCACACATGTTCTCTGAACGTCTCACTGCAGAAGACTCAGACTTGGATTAAAACTAGTTCTTACATTAGAGAAACAGCCAAGTATTGGTGCACATGTGTTGATGTCACATATTGGATGGCTATATATGTATATAGAAAGACAGGACCAACAGGCACATGTTAAAATGGACTTATATAATAAACTATGCTCCCTGTGTTATTTTTTGGCAAATTATTTATTCAGATGGAGGCATGTATGACAGAGAAAGGGTTCTATGAAGTCTGTAGCAGCACTGATGGATCCTACACACACAGTCCATGCCACACTGACACATAGTAAACATCACCAAAAAGGAAACAACGCTGAACAGGCAAAGAGAGGACACACACCGGGAGATCAAGTGGAGTTTGTTGGACTTCACATTTGTCTTTCAAAATAATTTCTATTCAGATAAATAATTTAGGCAATAAATAGTTCCCCAACACACAGGGGAAGTATAAAACCTATATAAAAATAGAAAAGGCAAAATAGTTTAAATATACATCTCAACAATTGTCTTGCCAACTAATTCTATTTAAAAAAAACACACACACGCACGCACGCACGCACACACAAGCACTTACACATGATTTTATGGAAGTCTAAGCAACTAACATGTTTGTCTTGAGTAATTTGACATTTATATGAGTTCTCCAATCACAGAAGAGATCCAGTGAGAGACATAGTGGTGTAGCCCTCTGTAGATTAGCTGGCCGCTAACTAGCAGGACAGTAGGTGGGGGTGCGATGAATCTTTAAAAAATCACCTGATTTCAAAGTAGAAACAAACTAAAACCAGAAAATATATTTCATTGAGGCTTTGAATCTCCATTAGACGGACTCATATTTATCTGAGTCACTCAGAGTGCAGCAGCACAGAAGGAGCACCACCAAAACATGCTGGGGTTAGATTATACTCACACATGCAATATCAGCTGCATTAGAAAGTTGTAAACTAAAAGAAAACACACTGGGGAACAGAAGAATAATATTTGTGTCATACAGAAATCAATTCCAGCCAATGTTTATACACAACAAAACCTAAAGGCAAACGTGTGCTCATCTACCTGAGGCTACTTGATTAGTGTAAGCCATGCAACAGCTGCCAGACACTTCAGATACAGACTAGCATTAATGCGTCATTTTAAGATTTGACTGTTAACAGAGGCCATCGAGCTTCTCTCCTTCTATCAGGGAGGTTACAGGAGGATGTAAGCCTGACCTCAGTCATTTTAGCTCAGTTGAAACACCAGAGAACAAGAACAGGCTGCTTACAGCCCAACTGTCACAGCAGTCACTGATGAAGGATATGTTGTCACTACCAAAGACGCACACACACTGCTTGAGGACAAATGCGTCCATATGTCTGCATGTGTTAGTGGAGCTCCTCCTTAAGAACAATCTGAGCCTCTGTACCTCACTACAAATTTAGGTGTAGATCACATACACGGTTTCCATGTTAAGAGATAATACAGATGCCTAATACAGAAGGGAAACCACACATTTGGTTTGTAAAAAAAAAGTGATGACTTCTGTTTTCTAATCTGATGTAGCTCCTGTGTGAGGGAGCTTTAAGCTGAGTCTGGGTGGTGGTGGAGTGCAGGGGGAACAGGAAGTAAAAAAACACATGGGTTTGGCACCTGACTGTCAAAGTGCAACATATCCTAACAATTAACTCATATATTTATTATATACCACAGCAAACTGATAACATTTCAACTTAAATTAAAATACACCTGTTTCTCTCATTTGTTAAAATGAAAACAAAGTGCATAAACCACAACAGAACACAGGAAGAATCCAGTCTAGCCCAAAATCTCTTGCATGTAGCTTCATGTGTGTCTTTGCCTGGACACGGTACAATGACCAGGAGAGGCAGCGCAGCAGACACCACACTGTAATGCAGACAAGTTTCTGTGGACCAGTCTTGGTTATTCATACTCCACTTACCATAACACCACCCTGCCTAACTAAGTCTGCAGTGCCTCAGCACCATCAGTAGGGCTTGCTGTCATTCTTTGAGCGCTTCAGCTGCACCTTCAACCTCTTCATACCGATCTGGAAACCATTCATTGACTGGATGGCTGCCTGTGATGACACCGGGTTGTCATAGCTCACAAAGCCTGAAGGAGAAACACAAACAATAACAATACTTTAAGACAGTGAAACCAATGCCCTTTTATTCACAAGTGCTTGAAACCTCTTTCCAGTTGTCCTAGCTACAATGAAAACCCACTCACTCCTGCATTTAAGTCAGTCTTTAATCTGAAACATGTTTTGATTGCTGCACTCATTCAACCGGTCCACACAGACACTAAAGAGATCCTGTCTTAAAGCAATTTCACTGTAAATGATGAGGTTTCCATTGTCCTTATTCTGTGCAATAATACATTCTAAATTCAAGCTCGAGCTAATAAGGGACGAGGCTGATATCCATTCAAATGACACCAACTCACATATTAGCTTCAGACAAACTGAACGAGGACTGTGGAGTTTGTCACTC
This sequence comes from Hippoglossus hippoglossus, assembly GCF_009819705.1. Taxonomy (NCBI): domain Eukaryota; kingdom Metazoa; phylum Chordata; class Actinopteri; order Pleuronectiformes; family Pleuronectidae; genus Hippoglossus; species Hippoglossus hippoglossus. The sequence continues at coordinate 29,053,840 of NC_047153.1, read as the reverse complement.
CTCACTTGCACTGAAAGGAACAGTCTTAGGCTGATCAATGTATAAACTGGTAGGCAAAACATGTGGGAGTTGAAGTTGGTTGAATATAAAGATATCAATTCAACGACAACATTCGATAAAGATGCTATTTTCATGTATGTGCAGCAGCATAAATTGATGAGGGGCTGGGGGAAATTATTAAATATAAATCCGAGTGTGTGATGATAAATAAATACCTTCCAGTCACATCACTGACTTCATAGCTCTCAAGCTTAGCCAATCACACTCAAGCATGAAAACAAAGGCTCAACAATTGGAAAGACCCATCTTAAGGAAATCATATTGCTATCTGGATGGTACAGAGTGGCACAATGTTAGAGGCACGATTTTCATACAGTATAGGGCAGCTGTGGACAACAGACACTGAAAGAATTACCCATATTCTTTTGTAGATAAATGCACCTATGTTCCTACACATTCAACTCTCAACACATCTACTGGTTGGAAAGTGTTGAAATACACAATATTACATTGAATTTGCTCCAAAAAATGACTATACTGTTCAGGAAAGTACCTTGTGGAGTGCTGCTTATTACTCTGCCACAAATAAAGGGTCTCAAAGCACAACAAGGTCCTCAATCAGATCCTGGTTCAGTAAATCTTTTGCTCAAAGGAGGGGTTATGTACAGATGTTAATGTGAACTCACCAAAGCACTTGCTGAGGTTTGTCTGTTTGTCAATGAAGACTTTAGCAGAGATGACGTTTCCAAAGGGCATAAACATCTGGAGCAAATCCTGGTCTCCAAACTCCTGGGGCAGGTGGTAAATGAAGAGGTTGGCGCCTTCTGGTCCTGACGATCAATGAGAGTGTTTTACCAGTCGTACACACAATAAACACTGATATTTTAACACTTTATTTCTCAATAAATTCAACTAACTCTAAATAATGGTCATGATCAAACAACAAAAGGCAGTAACAGCTGTATGATATGGAGCTCCTGAAGGCTGATGTAATAGAAAAAAATATCGATGTGGAAATCCATGTGAAGGGTTTAATAAAAGTTCGCTGTACTTACAGATGACAACATTTCGTTGCCCCAAACTTCCTCTGATCACTCAAACACATTCAATTATTTTATCTGCAGCTCCCCAGCCTGGTAATAACTACTGGTCAACATGATATTTATGGGCTACGATCACATTTCATTCTCGTTTCGTTATCTGAGATCAGAGACAGATTATTTATAACTAGAATACCGCCTCACGGTTTGTATGCAGGCAGGCTGCAGTTTCCATCCATGTCTTTCAGACTCGTAAAATAAGAAGTGAAGACTTTGAAGCAATTTAATTCAAAGTATTAGGTGTATTTTGTCATTATCAAAGAATCAATGATTTGACCACTAAACTAGAATCTAATGGGCTCATTCAGAGGTACTGAAATTCCCTCCAAGAGATATCCCGTTCATTAGAATGGGACAGACGGAAAGTTAAAGACAACCCAAAAACATAATAAGAGAGTTGACACCTTCCCTTCTTCTCTTACTTTTTTCGTTCTCCCCCACTGCTCTCTTCCTCTCTCTCACAAATATACATTTCCACATTAATAATTCATTTTTTCTACCACATGACCCCAAACAGATTATGAAAAAAATTAAATCAAAAAGCTGGAGTGAGAGTATCTGAGAAGTAGGACTAACATGAACATACAAACAAGGACAAGCCGTCTGTTACGGACCTGAACTTGTTTTAAAAATCTTGACTTCATGATCTGAGGTCATGTCAGAGAGAAGGTGGGGACGTCTTACCGGTGCTGTGACTGTTGCTAGCTGATGCAGCAGATTTAAAACAAGACATAATCCTTAGCAGAAGGTGAGATCAACACACAGCACACACATCTCAACCAAGCTGACTGCAACACTTCTTTAAACCAAGTAGCAAAAAATATTGTGGAATTTCGCACCGTTTAAAAGAGTTAGAGGTCACACAATATGCTTGTACCCTGTTGATACTGTTAGCTTTCATTCTTTAACCAGGAAGTGGCTGGTTATTGAGCAGGCCAGTCATAAAGCAAACAGGCAAATTAGGATATTGAGTCAAAAACTACGACTCACTTTTATTGTTTTTGTTTGGTCAGTTTGAATGATAACTGGAATGACTTTTTCTGAAGAAAAAAAACTTTGAAACATGCTCCAACAGCAATTTGGCAAACAAGAGTTTGTGCTTCTAAAAAAAAGGTTAAGATAAATACCCCCCATCTCCCCCTGCTTTGCTTCAAAGTTCTCTGCTAACTTTATCTGTATTTATTACCACCTCCACATCAACACTTTCCTACTTCCAGCCCACAAAGCTCACCTTCTTTCTGGCTGCCTGCAGCTGACACACTTTGCTGGGGCAGCAGACTCTGGTTGTACAAACTGGGGATGGCAGCGGCAGCAGCATACTGCTGGATGCCTGAGTAGGCCTGGCTCAGGGCCTCCATGGTGCTTCCTGAGCCATTAGACAGGCCTCCGGAGCCAAGGCTGCCATTTAGTGCCGCCATGCCTGTGCCAGAGTTACAACAAAAGAGAACTGACATGAGTGAAAAGATCAGATCTTATTACTCTCTTTCTGCTCAAAGTTAAAGCATACATTTTAAACTTTTCAAGATGCTGAATGATGTTTTACATAACAAATTTAATAACACAACCAAGAAAATGAATAAACAGAACAGGCCAAAGTAAAATGTCTGCACACAATAGTCAAAGCATGCACATACACCATAACTGGGATTTAGTTTCAGAACATCAAGTGCTCTAACAGCATATAGTATAGTATATAGTAGTACACAGTGAGCAATCAAATCAAATTAAGTCCAGGCAATGATGTTCACCCTACATCTGAGTGTTAGCCTCATATATGTAAATCTTAGAACTAACTGTCATGTTGCAAAATTAGAAGCACTTGGAGGAAGTTGTAATGTGACATGATTTAGTTTTCATACTAGCAACTCTGATGTGATTTCTTTCGTGACAATAAGTAGAAATAAGTCAACATCGCTGTCACATTCACAAGATTCACAAAGATTTATATGAAGCCTGTAGTCTCACAGTTACATTCATATTAACAAGTGGAAGTCTCTTTAATCTCGTCCAGACAACATGTACAGGTCCAGATTGTTGTAAAGTACCTGCCAGGGAGCCCATGTTGAGGCCAGCTCCAGCACCAGCAGCGAGAGACTGCAGAGCACCCAAAGAAGACATAGGGTTCACTGAGGAGTTGCTGCTGGAGGTGGGAGAGGAGCCTGCTCGGGGAAACATTTACTATTAATGCTTTTACAAACACATAAGGAAAACATTAGACACCTGAGAACTCCACTCCACAATTTTACAAATGTTGCAAAATAAAATACCCAACTGAAAAACCTTAAAGTTTGGAAAGTTAATGTTTGATAAGCAACTTTCTCCTGGATGCTTTTGATATGGTTTAGTCATAAACTAGCTGTACAGATATTTAATGTACAGATGTTTTACAGTGGATCTTCTAGATTACATTTTATAAAAATTCACATTTGTAGACAAATGCAGGTTGTTGTTTTTTTGCCACTGTATTTGTTAGAGGTTTATGGAAACTGGCATTGGTACCACTACGCCCTACTGGATGTGCCTTGACAATGAAACAGTACTATAACTGTAATTTTCGTTACCTGAGCTTGTTAGTGCACTTAGTGGGCTACTAGATGTTGTCATGGCGCTGGAGCCTGTGGGCGTGGCCTGTGTGGCAGTTGCTGCTGCTGCTAAAGCAGCCAGGTTCTGTATGGCATTAAGACCTGACAATCAGACACACACACACACACACACACACACACGCACGCACGCACAAACACACACACAGTTAAGTTCTCGACTCCACCCCGTTTCTCTGCCCACTTTTAAACTGTTAATACAGACGTGATGAGCTCTGAAGCATCAGACTGCATATTGATAACTTCCCTCAGCATCTAAAGGGATTATTAAGACACTTTGACATAAACCTCTTCTATATCCATAGGCCACAGCTGAGATAATCAATCAGCTAACAAAACATTTTCACTAGGGCTGCACAATATTAGGAAAACATGCCATATACGTTGTTTAATATCGCGATGATGGTATGAATTTGCGATAACTAAACATATACAGTCTCTGGCTACGGACGCAGAGATCAGGGACAGCTCCACAGCAGGGAGACGGCGCACAGCCCAGCCGCAGCGCCACCAAGTCCGGGGCAGACACCAGGGAGTCAGGCACAGCTCCACTAATTCCACCTACATTTTTAATTTGGGGTCTTTTCATACATGTTTGGACCATGAAAAGTTATTTTTTTTTACAGTTTTAGCAGCTCTGTCAGTAATTTACATCTTCTCTTGTGTCTCTGCCATTCACGCTGTGCACTGCGCCAACTGTGTCAAACCAAGCGCAACACCAGCTCCTTCAGCTCCATACATTTACTAACTTTATAAAGTCTGTAGTTTTTACTCAGACTGAGTTTACATATGTGTCCGATCACAATGTTTGTGTGTGTGTGTGTGTGAGAGAGAGAGAGAGACGGCTAATGAATGCACGCAATACTCAGAATAAAGATTGAACTCATTAATTAAAGGCGACAAACAAATCAACATTTAAACTGTAGCGAGTCAGATTCATCAGAGAGAGAGAGAGAGAGAGAGAGAGAGAGAGAGAGAGAGAGAGAGAGAGAGAGAGAGAGAGAGAGAGAGAGAGAGAAGCGGACTGTGTGTCTGTGTGTGCACTCAGGTTCTGGGATCATAAATAATCTACACAATTTGTCTATATAATCAACCGCTCATATTGATGAATCTTACTCGGGGGGAAAAACGCGATCACTAGAAGTTTCCACAGTAGAATTTAGTCGGAGAAGGTGGAGCAAGATTTGACGGAGCCGCGTCGCTCCTTCAAATCTCTGTTTTCAGATTTACATATTCTCTTCTTCCGACAATGATGAATTGACAGAAAAACCTGTCAATGATTGGAATGTCTTGAATTTATCATCTAGGGCAGCAGGGCTCCATCTGATGGGCCAAATATATTGACATACAGAGCATGAATGAGTGGCGCATGAAACACTATTTATCGTCTTTTGCGATACGTCCATCGCGATGACGATAGATTTTCAATATATCGTGCAGCCCTAATTTTCACATATTTAAACCATGAACTTACACCATAATAGTGTGATTTTGCGACTGTGTATACCTGAAACAGGGTGCAGGTTGTTGAGTGCATTCCCTGTGGAGGCTGACTGCTGCAGCAACTGTAAGTAGATCTAATGCCAGGAGGAGATATGAGAAACAATGTTAGCGCCAGCAATACTTTAACTGGTGAAATTGTTTTGGTCATTTGACGAATCAGGCCTGATAAAAATACACTCACTGCTAGGTACTGTGGCCCCAGGCTGTTGAGCCCAGTAAGGTTCCCCCACATGGAGGCAGCACTGAGTTGCTGCATCTGTTGCTGCAGCTGTTGGGCCATGCGCTTCTGCTCCTTGTCCTTCTGAGTGTCTGCAAACTTCACCACGATGGGTGATGAGCAGCCCTACACACAGACACAGGAAATCTTTTTAATTATGACAGTTTGATGAATTGATACTGATTAAACCATCAAATGCTGTTACTAGAATTACCGCACTGCAGCTGTATGCCTCCGCCTACCAGTCCAGTACATCATTCGACATACAGTACTTTTTCACTTTTCCACCAAATTTAAGGAAATTCCCTCAATGCGTTGATGAGATATCGTGCTTACGAGAATGGGACCGACAACCGAAAAACATAATGAAAAATCAGTTGAAAGCACTTGAGCCATTTTCAGACATGGAGGATGTCCGGAGAATTGGGTCACGACTTTCTGCGGAGACTGTTTATCACACATGCATAACACAGCAGGAGATTCTCAACTCAGGCAAGTTCACAACGACACAGAAATCACTGGAGTGTTCAGGTGAGCGGTGGTCCAACAGGCAAAGGCAGGGTTCTCTTGACATCTTTATCATTGTCTTATACATGTACGGCACAACTTTTTCAAAATGCACGCAAACGCACGTACACAAAGTGTGAGGTTGAAGTTTACCTCCATGGTCTGAGACTGGTGCATGGATTTGATGGCTGACTGTGCCATTTGTCTTGCCGTGAATGTCACAAACGCACAACCTGAAAGACAGAAATACAGTGGATCATGATTCATGCACATTTCTTAGGAAAATTCAATGAATTCAACATCTCAGTGTTTTTAACCAGCAGTGAATTAGGACCAGAGGGCTTGAAATAAAAGACACTTTTGAAACCAAACCAGCTAAACAATGAGCTGCAGCTCTCTAAAGCCGCTTTCAGACATGACCTTCAGGTAAATCAGGAGAATTACAGAGTTTAGTAGTCTGCCTTTCACACATGCACAACACAGTGGGATGTTTTCTGCACATACTGGTTCACAACAGCATCAAATCCTTCACATAATTCAGGCGAGCGGTGGAGCAACCGGGTGCAGCAGACAGAGACAGGAAGTGACGTATTACCTCCGCTGCCAAGATCACGTGATCATGCAGCCTGAAACCGTTGTCGGCTCTTATCACCACAAACTCTCTTGACATCTTCGGTGTCTTCTACCTGCATGACGCTGCTTTTTCACCGGGAGATATTTGTTTTCTTATTGTTTTTTTTTTCATTTTCATGTCGCATTTTAGCAGCATCATCAACCCCCCACTCGCTCGCGGTGAATCAAGCTGGGAATCCCCTGCTGTGTTCATGCATTGACGTCTCCTGGATTTCTACGGACTCTATACTAGGAGGCCAGGCGGATAAAGTCCACAGAAACTATGGAGCGTCTCACTCGGACATTTGCGTTCACACATGCACCTCCTCTGGAGAAAATACATGCATATACGTGCATGTCTGAAAGCAGCTCATGAAGCTCTGTAAAGCTGTGAGGAGTTGTAGATTTGACTGATATTATCCATAGGAACATCAATATGAGTGACTAAATAAATTCTTATGCTTTTTAACTGATGTCACATTGTCAGCAGACTATGTCTTACCACGACTGAGTCCATCAGGGCCTCGCAGTATTCGGCACTCCTCTATCTGTCCGTATGGTGAGAACATCAGTCGGATGTCGTTCTCATTACACTTCTTAGAGATCATTCCAATAAACAGCTTCCTGTCCTCCACCGCTGTATTCAACCCACACACAGCATCAAACACATTACAACACACATACACATAGTCTGTTTAATTATGGCTCTTGTTCAACTTTTGTCTTCAAAGAGACACGAGTTAAGTTTAGGATAATATCCTCCAACAGCTGAGCTCTGTGATGTATGAAGGACAGTTTCAAAATTTAAGAACAATCTTCAAATGATGATCAGGTGACCATAAAGCCATTGCAACAGTTTTTTCCTTACTATAATGATTCCTCCTGTTCATACTGGTCATTAAGATTAAGATTAAGATACCTTACTACAGTGATATGATGCTATATTAAGTGATGGGGACAAAATCCACAGTTCACAGACTACTGAAGCCTCACATTAGCTTCAAAACACAGTTGTGCAAAAAACAAAGACAATCTCTGATAGATCTGAATAAACAGAGCAGTTTCCCATAGGATGTTTTTTATTAGCGGGGGCAGCAGCGGTTAACCCTGAAGTCCTGGTTGTGCACGTCACGTCTCGTGTTGTGTGAAGCAGGTGAATTATGTGCGCTCAAGATGTTGGATTTAAATACGTGTCTCATAAAGTCTCGAGCTAATCAAACAAACACATAGTAAACTTCAGTACTGTTCTGGTCCTAATAACTTCTGATTAGCGTTGGTGTTTATTGTTAACGTATAAAGTGAGTGCAGGGGAGTGAGGAGCACCATCTCATGTGTGACTCACTGTGACTTGTAAAAAGAGTTTGGCTGCCTGTTTATCTGTGTTACACTCCTGGGTGCAAATCAGTTCATATTTATGGAGAACAGCACAAGCACGAAAGAAAATTGTGCTATAACCAAATTACATGTTATTGTCAGTTGTGGTCAAAGATGTCAGTGAACTGCATTAAACTCAGCTACAAGCCCATCTGAAAGCACAGGAGTCCATTGTTCCATTTAGCAGCAGCTTCCACCCATTTCAGACCAGCACATACTGTATGGGTGACTCAGTCATGAGTTAAACTCTGCACAATGATAAACTGACCGATGCAGAAAAGCTGTGGTCACAACTACTCCCCAGATCTATAGTCATTAAGTCACAGGCTGGTAACCAGCACAACTCACACAACTAGCATTTCAGCAATGAAGTCATTCAGCTGTTTCATTTGACTAATTATATTGACCAATTGTACAAGTATGACTTTTTGAATCAACAGGTTTTAATAGGGTATCATTAGCAAAGGAATGAACAGAGTTCATATAAAACATCAAAGACAGAAACAGTGTAGTAGATAGTAAAAAAAAAAACCTTACCGTTGTTCTTCTCACTGTCAGCAGGCTTCATTTGGATTGGGTGGTGCATCTGAACAAGGCATGAAAATAACAGATTAGTTCTCACAGTGCCGAAATATGCACAACTGTGCAATGCAATGAATGTAACATTCCATGTTACATTCCATGTTACATTCCATGTTACTAGGTCCAGAAGTTAAAAAAAAGTGAAAATGGTTGGGGGTATAGCAGGGAGAGTTGTCGTATGATGATGCCCAGTTGTGATGCTATTCAAAAGATGTTTTTAGTGCTGGATGCACACATTTTCAAAAACCGACTGATATCTGTCTTTTGTCTGCAATGGGTATAGATACAATCAACATGATGGGCAGTGTTGCATACATGACACCCGTGTGAACGTGCTAATTTGGCAATACAGCGATGTGAAAGAGCACCTTACTTTTTGGTGCATTGTGACGTTGGACATGACGCACAGGGGGGTTTACCCTCGTTTAAAAAACCTTCATATTCTCGCTAATTTTGTGTAAAAGGGGTCGTATTGTTAGACTTTCTACCCATTACTTCTTTAAACATTAAGACCATTTATTGTAAATACATACAGGTTTGATGCGTATCCTAATTTTTTTCCCCATCTCTTGGTTGGGGGTGCATTGCGCTCCTTAAAAATTAGAATACTCCCAACCCAAGAGGATGTTTAGCTAACCTCGAATGTTCCTGAGCTTTTATCATCAAAAACCATGAGAACATTCATGTTGAATTTAGTTCCTTCACATGGGCCAAGATAAACCTGTTAAAATGTCTACATTACTTTCAGTACTATGAAGACCACTGGGCAAAATATATTTTATGTCATTTGGAGCAAGTGTTTCTAAACCTCGTAGAATTCTCTGTATTAATATGTTTGAGGTAGTTACACTGTACCATTGTTTGGCCAATTTGCATCAAATTTTACTTGCTGAATCTGGAGCTCATTCTGGATGTACCTACGTTGTATCTCATGCCATTTGGAACTTTGTTTGGCACGATACATTCTTTAAAAAAGCAATAATTTAGCTGGTACAGAATCAAAAGTTTGCTTGATGAGGAGGTAGCAGATAAAATACTTTTTACAATTTCTTTACAAACAAAATCCATCCATCATTTACACCACGTATCCTGCAAGGAGTGGAGACTGGAGCCAATCCCAGTTGACAGTGGGCGAGAGGCAGGGTACATCCTGGGCAGGTCACCAGCATATCACAGGAACACCATACAAAGACAAATAACCATTCATGCTCAAAGACCTATGGTCTCTTTAGAGTCTACAATTAAAGTGTCTCTCCCTGTAAATTCAAAAAATGCCTTTAGAATGCAGTGCTGGGAGACGGAGTTAAGACGCAAAAACAGTTATTATTATAGCACAGTGTGCAGTATCACTTTAACCTAATCCACGCAGAAGCATGAAGACAGCAACTGCACCACCCTGCCGCTCTACAAACAAAAACATTACAAATATTAATAACGTTAGTTGAAAGATAAGAGGATGAGGAGGTTGTCACTTACCCCTGGCAGAATCTTCATGTTGTGCAGAGCATTCTGTGCTTCCAAGGCTGATTTGCGAGTATAGTACGTTATAAAACAGCAGCCTGCAGAGCAATAAAGATTACACCAGTGTCACACACCTAACTCCATTAAGGAAGGTATGTAAATAAGGACTACACTGCACTCTTATTTTCTGTGTGTGTGTGTGTGTGTGTGTGTGTGTGTGTGTGTGTGTGTGTGTGTGTGTGTGTGTGTGTGTGTCTACAGGCTGACCTTTGCTCTGTGGTGGGTTCTGGCTACGGTCTCGAAGAACATTAATCTCATAGACAGCTCCATAAGGCTCAAACAGCTCACGAAGCTGCTCCTCGGACCAGGACCGTGGGATCTGTCCCACAAACATCTTAATCGCATCAACATCTGGTTGGTCAGGGTGGTCCAGAGACCCATTCATCTTCTTTCCACTGTAAAGACAAAATATCAGTGCATTACATGGAGCCTTAAAACAAACATGTTGATTTCCCACATTTATAACAACAGCGCACCGAATACATTTGTCAAGTGGATGTTTTTTTTGTGACACAAATGTGAACGAGAAGTAGATTTGTGCGTTGTCTCAAATCATATACAGGGGTGTGAAAAAATATGTATTATTATTTTGTATTATTATTTATTATTTATGTCTTTTATTGTTTTTTTCTATTTTTGCCTATTTGTCACATTTAAATGTTTCAGATCACCAACTTATTTTAATGAACGCTAAAGACAACATGAGGAAAGACAAACTGTAGTTTTCAAATGATCATTCCTTTAAATGAAGGTACCTTTCCTACCATTAGTGATGGTAGAATAAACAGCAGAAATACCTGTCTGTACATGGCAGTACATTTTAATAGGATGAAAAACGACACAATCCAAAATGATCATAAACAATATTGACTGAACATTATAATGTTCATGAAGGTAAGATTCATTTCAGGCTGTTGTATTAGAATGCATTATTATTACCTACGTGTATTTAATAAAGTTCCAACTGGTCAGTCAGGTGTGAGTGTGTTTTTCAGACAAAGAAGGTCACTCTCCAATATAACCCCAAACAACTGTCTTGAATGAAAGGTGACATTAGCAAGCTGAGACAAATGGTTATATAACTTGATTGTTCATGAATAACCCTAACAAATATCTCAGGATGAAAATGCAGTGACATAGAATGTAAAAGACAACAAAGAAGATGTTAAGAAAGCCCATGGAAGTCCCCATTAAGCTCCTGGTGTGTGAGTAAAGTAATATACTAGCCTGCTGGAGTTCAATGAGTAGTCAGTTATTTGGCCAAAAGCCGGTGCACAGAAAGCTCTCTCATCATCGACACCATTCAGCGAGTGACAGAGAGGAAGAGCAGCAGTTTGTTAGTCAGACAGAGGCTGTTCACTGTGTGACACAGAAACGCTGCTCTCTCTTTTCCAATGTTACCCAGAACATGTGTGCACTCAAATGTCCGAATTAGTTGGACCAGACATTAAATAGGGTTAGTTAGTAATATTCCACAAACTTCAAAACTCAGTCACAATAAAGTCTTTACCAACAGATAAACTCCTAAAAGTTTTGGCTAAAAGTCTTGTATCGCCTGAAACAGAATGTCTCCATAAAACAGCTGTTGATTAGAAACAAGGAATCAGAAGCTGTTTACACCAATAGGCTGCCCAGTGGTAGTTGCCTGATGTATACTGGTGGTGCGCGCTCAGTATGCTGGGGATCAGAGTAAATATATAGGTATAGGAAATAAAAATACATATAACTTTACGTATAATGTTAAGATAACGAGTCAAAATCTAGCTTTCTGTTGCTTCTCATTCTTTTTTCTTCTTACCCTCTCCTCCGCTGGCCATCAGCTGGAACTGCATTTCTCTGAATGACTCCAATTCCTGTATTCTTTGTTTTAAAGTTAAAGCTCTCTGCAGAGTCACGTAAAGCTGCAATATCACCATTGATATATGCCGCAATATCACTATTACATCTATGGTAATAATTTTTCAGCAGCAGACTGTGTGTGAATCTGCAATATACACTTTAACTAATTATCCGTGGCATCTTTACATGATGTGTGCATTCTGCCCAGTGACAGAGGGGATCAGCCCTGTTCTCATTTACATGTTTTTCTGTTTCTGTTGTCAGACAACAATACAAGTATAAGATAGTGACTGACACACAGTGTATTAAGACAACATGTTAACCAGCAGTCACATCATTTCCATGCTGCTCCTCTGCTGACAACATCGTGATTATATAATTGTGACATCATCTGACAGAATCAGACAAATTAATATGAGACAGCTGTGCTATAATTTCAGCTATATATGTATATTCAAAATGATCACTTACTGAGAACATCTGAATTAAAAAACATATTTTAGGCATTTTCACATGTGAAGTCGAGAGGATCTCTTATTCCATTTAGACAAGTGTTGGTGCCTCAGTAGAGCAAGGTGGAGACATTATTAAAAACTGTTGATAACATGAGCACTAACTCACTTACAACAATTCACACGTTAGCTCAGTCTGACATTACACAGACTTCATAGTAGAGAGGTGATTTAAGTATCCATTGCGCCTCTTGCTCACAGGGCAATACTATCGACTCTTCTACAGAAAGTAGCTCCAACAAGTCAACTAATTTGTTGCTAGTTGCTTCTTTGAAATATTAAGTTGCTAAAGGGTGTGATAATAGAATCTGTCCATACCAGTTCATTTTGAAACAGCAACAGCTGCAAACTCCCAATGCTCTGCCAACCAACAGTATATTTATTAATCACCACTCATGCACCCACTCACTCACTCAATCGCAGAGACTCTGGGTTGTATCCCTAGACAGAGGCTGGTCCAGCCAAAAAAAGATATTATAGTAGTTGGGTTTTGCCAGCACATTTACTGTGTAAGAAGACTGACTGCAGTTCATTGATTTCATGATAAAAAAAAAAACTGTGTAGTGTAGCTGTTTTATGATTGCATCGATCCAAATCTTATAAAGTCTAAATATTCATGTTGTAAACTGTCACATCAGATCATAAAATGTGATTCAGCAACTTTTAAACACTGATAAAACTGCAAACAAAGCTTATATGAGGGTAATGACACAGTTTTGACAGGTCTATTCTACGCACATGTGAGACTTATTTTAAACCAAAATACCAACAACTCAATTGGCAACCAAAATATCAGACAGATGGACAAAGCCAAGGGTCAGACATCAATCAAACTGTCACAGCACGACTACTACTATACTACACCACTTTTACTTGTGTGATGTAATTCGAGATGCAGAGATTTAAGGGATGATTAAGACAACTGATAATACAATAACCAAGATTTTTTATATTATTGAAGCATAAATGTAAAGAGAACAGTAAAGGCTATTTTTAGATTGATAAGTAGATTTTTCTATTATAACACCAATGTCTTTTTAAGTATACTTGTCGTGACTTTATTAGAGAGAGACAGGAAATGAAGGAGAGAGTGTAGGGGAATGAGATGAAGTAAATAGTATGGCTGGGTGTTGAACCAGAGACCCACTGCTTAGGGCATTTATAAAGCTGTGAAACAGTATATGCCCTCACCATTCGCTTATCAGGTCGCCCTGGTTTCGTCAGTGTTTACTTATCCACCCCAGACCTATCTATCTCATCTTTGACAAAAATTCTCAAAACAAATATTAGAATGACAAGGGGAGCAACACCTAGTTTCGTGTGCAAGTCTTAGTCCTAGTCCTGACCTGGGTTTGAATCCAGACCACCAATGTTCTATTCTGCATGTTGTCCCCTGACTCCCTATTATGTCAATCAAAAATGCCAGAAAAGAATCTGTAAAATATGTAGTGTTGATACAAATATTTAACAACCCAACTCCAACATGATGGGCAAAACTGAGTCAACATTTATATTGAAGTCTAGAAGACTGTAAGAGAAGTGGTTAACTGGCTCTGTGTGTGTGTGTGTGTGTGTGTGTGTGTGTGTGTGTGTGTGTGTGTGTGTGTGTGTGTGTGTGTGTGTGTGTGTGTGTGTGTGTGTGTGTGTGTGTGGATAGCTCAACACTACAAGTCAAGAAGCAGAAAATGTAATATTTTTTCAGAGTGGTTAGTGATGTAAGGACGGCATAAACTGTAAAGTGTCTTAATCAAACTATGTTTAAATTAGAGCCTGACTGATTCATCTGTGAACCGACCAGTCACAAGTTTACTCCACCTCTCACACAATGTCAGCTGGCATTGCCTCTAGCTGACCCGACCAGACCATCAAAGAATAGCTTGACCACCCAAGGGAAATTACCTGTTTTGTATATTTTTTAAGTGAGAGCAGATTGCTTCAAATGTTACTGTTATTCTGTATTGTTATTTGTTAAATGTTGGAAAGAACCTTTGGCAGATATCACAGTTTGCAAACACTTTGTAGCCAATCGCTGGCTTTCATTTACAGTGTGTTCCTTGCAGATAATTACTTTATTATATTTAAGTCAGGGAACTTTGATGGTTGTTCCAAAAAGCTTACATTACTTGGATTAGTTCAAGGGGGTTTGAGGTGAGATTAGATCACTGCTCTACTGTAAAAGTCAGCCTCTACTCATTGCAATGTTTCCTGTGCAACTGGGTACCACACAAACCCAAAGCTCATCTTTCAAATGTGGCCTCATGTCCTTTTCATCAAATTCAACTATTTCTTTCCTTTCAGACACACCATTAGTAATTGTGGCCAGTGACCTCAAATTTAACTCCATCAGTCCACAGCACTTTTTCCCCAAACCACTTGTACAGATGTTGCTTTGCAGACTTGAGACACTGACTTTTATGATGAGGTTGCATGGTAAGGTTTTCCTCTGAAGACTCTTCTATGCGTTACTAATGTAACTCATGTCAAAAATTATAATAATTTTGATTTATTACATAATGCTGCACAATGAACACAGCCCACCGCCACCTATTTGTGAGCTAAACCTTTTTGCATGTTCCTCAGTTTACTGTAGGCAACTTTAAAGACATTCTTGACCAGGACATGTCCGTGGACTCACACATAAAACAAATCTCTAGGACAGCCTTCTCTTATCTGCACCAGATATCTGCACCAACAAAATCCCATCTCAAAATTAAGCTGAAAAACGAGTCCATGCATTTGTTACACTACTGTAATTCTTGTAATTCTAAGTACTGACAGAAATATAAAAAGATTATATTTCTCCGACTACTAAAATCCATAAAAAAGGCAAGACAAGCCTATGCAAGGCAAGTCAATCCAGAATAAAACTCTCTCATTGTGTCACTATTATTACTAGTACCACCATGAAAACAAGTGTGACAGTGACTGAATATAACAGAATATACAGCTGTTCCTAGTCTCTTTCTCATCTCTCCACCTAACCCAAACTTGCACCTATACAAATAAGGCAGGTGTTAAGATGAAAACTCTAGGCTAGTTGAGTGAACCTGCACAGCAAAAGCTTTTATCTACCAAGTTTTCAAATTCCTGCATTGAACAATAAAAACTATGGATGTTTTAATGCGCCAACAGCACAGGTGGGATTTCTGTGGATTTCAGTGCTACGGATGGTCAGTCTGACAATTCAATGTGTGCTGTGTGTGTGAGAGAGAGAGAGAGAGAGAGAGAGAGAGAGAGAGAGAGAGAGAGAGAGAGAGCGCGAGCAAGAGTTAGAGATTATGGTGGGGCCACCAGAGCTGAGGTAAGAAATGGAAAACAATGCTGTGATGTCATAAAGCAAACACAATAAAGTCAGAAAATGATGTCAGGCATTGTTGAAAAAAAAGCTCCGCCTCTTAAAGGGCTTTAGACACGACCTAAAGCCTACATAAATTGACAAAATAGTTGACGATTAAAGGGTAGGACTGACACAATCGTGATGTCACTATAAAGTGAGAGAATAACATCCTCCACAGCTTATTCAAATGAACCAATCATTCATCATCATATGGTAGAATTGACATCATGATGACGTGATATCTATGACATGGCATTATGTTACAAGAAAATGTATTGTCAGAGTAAACATCCATCATATCTAAATTGTTAATATTAATTTAAGTCTTAAATTTAAATTAATATAATAAATCTGTTTTGAAAAATCATGACGGAAGTCCCATTTTAGGCAAGATACATAACAAAAAGTCGAGAGTGTGTGTGTAGAGTTTGTGTGCACACGTTTGCATATGCAAGAAAAAAATTTCAAAACCCCTTGCTTTTCATGACACACACAACTTTGCAGTTTGTCTTGAGTCATTATCAGTTTGTGACATCATCTAAGAGGGCATTTTGTAAATGATTTCATAGGTAACATTAGAATAACATTAAATGGAAAATTAAAATAATATATATCAAACAGTTATTGGTGAAAGGGTATCTGTTAAAAATCCAGTGGTAGTTCGGCTCTAGTTTAAATGTTATGGGACATCAGAGTTCATGCATTTGAGGGGTCATTTTCCTTTCAAAATGTACAGATGATATCCCACAGTATATCATGACCTGAACCGTAGCTGTACCAGGGGAGCAGTCAATGGAGGGATGCACGATACTTAAGTGGATTATCACGACAACTGCGATCAAAGACATTACATCTAATTTTTCTCAAAAATTCTGGAAATTGGGATAATGATGAATTAAGTGGGAGAGGCTGAGACCTACAGAAACATATTAAGCTCAGAACTACATGTCAACAGCTACATGTTGTTTCTTGCACAAATAATTTGCAGATATATCACCAGATTCTGAACTGGAATAAAAATCACCTCTTAGCAGCAATGTAGATTAAAAATGTCAACTACAGCATTGGACTAAAATGTTGATTGATTTATGCTAACATTTAAAATGGACACACAAAGAACCTTAACTTTAAGCAGCTGATTGTACAGAAAACTGTTGATATCAAAATATCATAGCTTTGGATGCAGAGAATGTCCATTTGGTTTAAAGACTTAAGGATTAAACAGAATGTTAGAACTACTTGGAAAAGACCAAAACAAAGAGAATAAAATAAATATTAAATGTGGTAAGTCTAGATACACATCAAGAAAATTTGAGTATGACAAAACTGCAAAGAGAAAACAAATTGCTTAAAAGGGGCATTTCTCGTTCTCATGGCTATTATCATGCAGACACGCTGCAACAAATCTACTTATGATTATCACTGATTATACATCAAATCACAATAAAGACCGGTCCTTTCCAGATGATTCCCAGAAACACAAGACATGCTACTACACATATAAGACTTACAAAGCTGGCCAGTGGGAGTTACTTACACAGGACTAGAATTCAAAGAGCAATGGTCCACCATCATCTCGGGGAGAAAATCCAGCTTAAAAGAAGCCATGATGGTAAAGTCTGTTTGCTTTTCTTTCTTCTTCTTTAACACAATGAAGCTAACTTGACGCAGTAATCAGATGGTGGTGGTAAACTCCAGATCCTACACTTGCCGGTAACTCCCTGGTTACTGGTATTGTAAGGCAGCCAACAGAGCAAAAAAGGCAGAGAGAAACAGTGTGCCGCAACAAACCAATCCACATGGAGAACCTGTCCACCAGCTGAAGAAGCACTTTTGTGTGAGATGAACGAAGAGTATAAATGACAAAACACACACAAAGTGACAGGACTTCAGGTTGGCTTTCCAGGTTCTGCGACTGGGACTAACCACAGCATAGGGATCATGGAGACAGAGCACTGGTGGGATCACTGGGGCCAGAGAGAGTAATGGCCATTTGGGGTCCCACAATCAAAGTGCTGATGATCCATGGCCTTTGTGAACATTTCTCCAAGCCCAGCAGATCTGGCTGCAGCATCAGATAAACAGGGTGTCAGATTGATGGTGATAAGGCCCAGTGGGCAGAGGGAATGAAAGAGGGAGTGAATAGTACTCCCCAGCCAGTAGCTAATCCCCGGACTAGGCACAACAGTGGCTAACAATTAGGTTCCGGCCTGAGGGGGGCTGTGTTTGCCCTGTTGTCCTACAGGCTGCACTGGTTGGTGTGTGATTTGTGTGTGTAAAAACAATGTCAAATGACACTGGCTTTGGTCTTTGTGCACCACACACTGCACACATAAACTAACACGCACATACACACTTATAAAGTGGGATAAACTTCAGGAATGTATGTAATATAACACTGGACTACAGTATCTGCCTACAGTACATGAGGCTGTTGTTTCCTGGACTCAACATAATCTCTACTGCTGTTTACCATTTTTTGGTTTCAATTATTCAGCTGTGTCTGACAAAAATATTAGATTTCATGAATAGTTTTAAAACAGCTTACTATATACTGCGATATACAACTAATGGGTGGACCTTTTGTGTTGACCAAAGCTGTATCATCATGGTAGTGCACATTAAAGCCGTTTTCAGACATGACCTGAGGGTAAAATCCAGAGAATTGGCTACGGAGTTTATGCGCAGTTTGCCTTTCACACAGGCACAACGCAGGTTCTCTGCACAGACGCGTTCACAACAGCAACAAATCCTCTGCGTTACTCAGGCGAAAGGTGGAGCAGCCGGCTGCAGCAGCCAGAGCATATGTGCCGATTCAGATGTCGTCAGTGTCAATCCACGCATCTCTAGTGTTCACACATCGAATCCTCCTGACTTTCTACGGACTTTATACTAGGAGGCCAGGCAGAGAAAGTCTGCAGATAATCCTGAGGCTCTCACTCAAGGTGGTGAGAAAAGTGATGCAAGCTTGTTCTGTGTTTTAGAACATATGGGAGATAAGACTGCAGAATTCAAACCCACTACATGAAGAACACACACATTGTTTTGTTATACTCATTTAAATTTGGCTACTCCCACAATAACTAAATATTTAATCTATGTACTTAAAATATTCAGTTAAAACAAGGCTTATTACACCCTGATGAAGGCATAAGCCAATACGCGTTGGTTTATTTTAAAGCTTCAAGCCCATTGAAATAAAGGCCTTTTACATTTTTTAAACCACTTTGAGTGCCCGGACCTGGTTTCTTCATGCCATTATTTTTAGACAAGTTTTCCTCAATTTTTTTGACAGGTATTCCCTTCCATGAGCACCAGTGGTTCGAGGGACACCAGTAGCGCTCCCGCCACCTCTTTCTTGTACTCTAGCTTTGTTTGTATGACCTGACTGTGTGAGAAAGATAGTGTATATGACTGTATGGTGTGGCAGAGGGTTACTGGCAAATGTTCTACATCCCTCTGTTGTCATTGTAGAGCGGACAGAGTCTCCTTACCCCACCAGTGCCACATCGGAGACTTCCAAGGTCGGAAGGGGGAGTGGGGGCTGTCCAGCCTGCTCTGGGGACACATAGAGGGTTTCAGGGTCCAGACTATCCATCCAGGGCCTTGTGCTACTACTTCCAACACACACACACACACACACACACACAAACACAGGACCAGATCACCACAACACACCAGATCCAGATCCACACACACAAACACAAAACAAATAAATACACAACAAAAATACACACAACAAATAATAAACTGAGTTGACACATTTAACACTGAATACATGAATCAGTAGCCCAAGCTAAAGTGAAACAGACGGTGGTTCTTGAAAACCATGTGATGTGTTCTTCAAAAACAGGAACATACAGTGACATCCAACAAGGATAAACAATAACAATGTTGGATGTTCATGATATCAACACCATGCTGACTAGTTTAAACTTAATTTAAGGTATCTCTTTAATTTGGATTATGACTAGTCAGAATTAAATTGTAGAAATCTGAAACTGGAATAATTATCATATGTAAGTTGCAGATGTCTGTAAAAGTATAGAAACAGCATTGTACAAGAAGAATAAGAAGTTGCTTCTAGGATAAACAAAAAAAACTACAACACCAATGGTGTATAGGTAGTTGACAGTGTGAAATCATCACAATGATAATGCATGAATGTAAAACGACACTGCTATCAATCTTGAACCAACATCAATGAGAGAAGATGCTGGACAAATACCCTTAAAACACATCTGTCCAGAGTCAAACAAACATACGTTTGTGACATACATGAACACTAATTGAACAGTTGTACAATTCACGGTGATATATCACCCAAATCTATAAGCATGCTTTTATGCTAAGGGGGTTTAAAAGGTCCCTTAGCTGTAGTCTCATCATTGTCTAATCTTTATCCCTCAGAGTTTATTGCTTTAATATATCCCAAAAGCATTATTGTTAGCTCAAAGGGATTTACAATCTCTTTAACATTCCTAACCCTAACCCCATCCCTAGTCTTAAGAATGAACAATTGGTAAATGATCTGTGTTTATATCATGCTTTTCTAGTCTTGATGACCACTGAAAGCGTTTAGCCATTCACACACACACATTCATACAGTGGATCTATGTGCAGAACTTTCTCTATCACAAATCACACATAAACTGCAATTTAGGGTTAAGTGACTGGCCCAAAGAGACAGCGGCATGCGGAATTAAGGAGCTAGGGATCGAACCACTGACCATCTGGTTAGTGGACGAACCACTGAAACCCTAACCTTAGCCTACCCACAATTCACATATTAAGCCTGGCCAGGTCCTCATTAGGACCAGGCCTTAGTCCAGATGAGGTCTACTGGTCGTGACAAGGTCAGTGTTTATACTGGAAAGGGTCCTAAAGATGTAACAAAAACAAGTGCACACACGCACACAAACCTTTGTAATGTATTCCTTAGCCTAACTTTAACCATCATGATTAGACTTCTTTTTTAATTACATGCTCCATACAGATACCAGTGCCTGGCAAACATCAGATACACAGACCCTTTATAACTACATTTCTCTTTAGACTGTGGCAGTAGGACATAACACCTGCCATGAGTGTTTTGAAAGGTTAGTGAACTGCAGCATTTTAGCACTGTAGTGTAGCAGGGATTGTTCATGTGAGCCCAGATGACAGATCCTGACTGTGGGAGGAGTGACAGCGGAGACTTTCGCGTTAGATGACATCACGGGCAAACCCTCCTCTTTAGGACACACTCATATATGTGTACATATGTTTATTAAGCCCACGTTGTGAGGCAATTACAATCCTGTCCAAGGCTTTGGAGCAAAACCCAGAAGAGGTGATATTACAGGTTAAAAGCACCAGGATCACACATCATAGCTGACTTGTTCAAGCCAGAGCAACTCTGTCATGGCGCATTTAGCACAACGTATTACTGTCATGCTTTCAAACTGACGTTCAGACCATCGGACTGGTGTCTACGTGAAGCCTTGACAAGCTAAATGAGCAACACAACAAGTGCTTACTGAGCTAAAGCGCTGTGGGTCTGTTATGGTGACGTTAGCTTCATGCTAGGATCGCGTTTGACAACTTGGTATGACCAACAACTTACCCGTGGTTATTTCACGCCACTGTTAAATTGGCTGGTGTGGTGAAAACAAGAGGTCGCAGTGGATGCGTGGCCACAGTGTGCCGCTGTCCACGCTGCACGTCTGCTTAAAACAAACGAGTTGACTAGTGTAAAGATGAGTAAGTTGTGTGGTATCACTTTGGACATGTAGCAGCTCCAGTGTAAAATGGCAGTCAGCCTCTCTCCTGCTGGACCGCTACCACTCGACAGCTGCAGGGGGGGTGGGTCGCTCAGAGGCAGCACTGTGTGTGTTGTTTACTCATTGACAGATTTAAACTAGCCGTGTTTGGAATTACATTTTTAAAGGACCAACTTTTATTCAGGAGCGACATTTTGTATTTGCGAACGTTTTGAGACGGCAGTGAAGGTCCACGTGACAGCTCCCTTGTTTGGTGTGTAACATGGAACGGTCCACAGAGAGGAAGCCCAACATGGACAATCATTTCCTAATGTCACAGTGCGCTGCATGTCTTCAAATTCATTCTGCAGTAAACAACAAGTGATGCCCTGACGTACACAGTACAATAAATGAATCTATCATTTGTATTCAATACATTTATGGTTTCATTTTACTCTTATTTGTTCATTATACAACTAATATTACCACGTTTTTTCATCGTATTATGTTCAATATCACGTGGAATATTCCACATTACTTACTCCTATTATCATTACTACTTTCTTAACTTTTTTAATTTTAATTTATATTGTTATTTCTATCAGGCACTGTTTCTGCATCTACTCCTTATGTTCACTAGACTTAATTCTCTCTTTTATTCTACTGTTCTCTATTGTATATTGTGATACTGTAATCTTGGAGGAAGCGGGCACAGGAATATCCTTTAAATAAATAAATAATCTGATTTTATCTTACCTTAAATCAATAAAATCTAAAACAGTCAGTGCAATGTGATGTTTTTGACCAAAATTGCACCAATACAAAATACATGGGGAGGAAAAGTTTGCAGTTGAAATGATAATATTGTCATTCAATCACACTAGCAAACTTCACAGGGAAATAAATAGGAGAATTAATGACCTCACATCTAATGAGGTGGGAGAAGAAAAATTGAAAAAAAAGATTCTTAACTATATGAGCAAATTAAGTACAGACCATATTCACATGGTGGCCATTTTTCTCTGACATCACACTCAGGGTGGAAAGCTCAAATGAGCATGAAGTCAGATGAAAATGACTGCTGTTGAGTCATTTTTTGACCATCCTCACACATAACATCTGTATACCATTAGGAGAATAATGCCTGTCTAATTCCACACATACTCCCTTCTCTGTTCGCAGTGCCCAAGGTGAGGTTATAGATAAAGGGCCGACTAGCAGTACATTGTAGTGTCTACGCTCATGGACTTTCATATCTAATTCGGATGCCCCAGACAGAGAGGCACCAAACTCCTATTCTTTTGCGTATTACACCAGTGGCAAGACGCAAGGACACAATGTCATTCAGTAATGCATAATTTAGACTTAACTATCCAATAGGGTGCTAACACCTACATGTAACATAGAGAGTGACAGCAATTGTAGCCATTCATGGATGTGCTGTTGGAATGGGTGACGCAAGTAGAGGAAGATATATGGGGATGATGTGGGAGACATCTTCAGACTTGGGGGTGACAATTGCTCATGTTACTCTGTTGGCGTTTGTATATTGTTCCACCTTCTGGTCTCCTTGATGCATCAAGTCTACATTAAAACCTTCTGCCTAAGACATCAGCTGCTGCCTGAGTTCTCCTTTCACCAGCTTCCAGAAAACCTCCATAACAACCTCAATGTGAATATGATCTATTGAACCTATCAAAACATACATGCCCACACATAGTATGAAAGGAGAAGAAGAAGACAGACACTATGCAGGAAGAGTAGCATCACTTAGAGGTGGGTGTTTGAGCCAAATCCCAAATACAGCTAAGCCAAGCAAGCTTAAATCAATCCAAGTTATATTAACTTGTGGTTTTGGTGGAGTGAAGGATCCCTAAGCTACTTCAGACAGGGAGCACCAGTAGTGAAATTATCTTTTGGCCTCATTACCTCTGCAAAGAAAGGTTAACCTCTATCTGCTCCCCTTATTTCGAGCACACTAAACTACCTCACATTCAACCATCTGTTGGACAGCAACTCTCTCCAACCCTGGTCTCATCCTACCCTTCATTACACCCAGTCCCACACACACACACACACACACACACACACATACGATGTGTGAATGTCAGAGCAGAGGCTGCTGTGGGGAAATTGGAGTCATTTGGAGCATGTTCTGGTAACAGAAAGTTGTTATAAATTAGTTTATCCCTGCAAGTATATGACTCGTGTTGGACAAACAGGGAGTTCTACTGATTCTCCAGGTATGAATAAACACCATATCTCTATTTTGAACCACTGAGGAGTAATGATGCTCTAAACTCAACATATCAGTGGGTGTATACTCTCTCGTGGGTTTCATGGTGTTAAGGTGCTCATAGTTTTGCCATTTACAGGGCTATAAATTTAAATTGGTGGTCTACTAAAATATATATTAATTTACACATATTAATCAAATTATCTCATCAACCTCTGTCTCTCTGAAATGCTAATTTTGAGCACAAATTCAGCATAGTCTCTAAACCTGTTATTTGGGGTATATATTGCATCTATTTTCTGTGCTTTTACGTTCACATATATAATTTTGTAATAATGTTTCCAATAAATTCCCCATGCTGTGCAAATCGAATTGTTTATTTATTTTTTCAAACGTTTCCTGATGTTAGTAATTTTATTGCATTGAGTCCAAATGCTAATTCTAAAATTAGAAACATGCATAAGCCAGGCCTGAACTATGTGGTTCACTCTGCATACTTCCCTTGACACTTTTGTTATTTTGAGTGCATGTATGTTAAATATAGCAACATGTAGTGCACTATAGGTGCCGGAATGGTGCACTCAGAATGGTCAACCTGTTTGATTGTTAGAATTGTTCAAAAGGTTTTTATCAAGTTTCTGAAGAGAAGTGAAGAAGACAGAAGATAATTAATGCCAAATTTGGCTCTCCTATGTTTGATAGTTAAGAAATGTGGCTTTTCACTCAGATGTTGCACAGACTTAAAATGCTACAAAAAATACCTTGTTTTTTATCCATAGCCTGGTGTTGATGTCTGTATTGCTCAGGCAGGTGCAGTAAAATATGGAAGCAAACTGTATTTGTTAAAAGAGTGCTAGTAGGTGCCATTCATTTCAAAAGCATAAGAAATATATGCTTTCATTACATCATTCTTTAATTTCAGACCCACTCTCAGATCTCAGCACTAGCTGAAGGTAATTTTAAACTAAATAAAGTTTTCCTCATTTACCTATACCTACCCCATATGGCATTCATATGAATATGGTGAATGCAGTTTGACCACTATGACAAAATCGCCCTTTCCCCGGGGCTTGGTCACCGTGGTAACATGCTCACAATGAAAATCTTAACAAGCCGATGTTAAGTACGTATCAAATTAAGTACAATTTAATTTGTCCTCTTAGAAGCAGCATATTATGCAGCAGAAGAATACAACAGCCGTTTTCAGACATGAACTCTGGTGAATGTCCACAAAATGGGATCTGGAGTTGTGGACATACAGTTGGACATAAACTCAAAAACAAACCCTCCTGTTTCCCTACATCATCATGAAATCAACCTCTACTGAACATAAAGGCAGTAGTTGTTGAGTGATTTGAATCTGGAGCCACACTGTTACTGTGGCTAAAATATCAATGTTTCATGTGTACATCTTTATATAGAAAGAAGGAATTTTGCCCTTGTTGACACTTTTTGACCAGACTAGAATATTAAAAAATCCACATGTGCCGTTACCCCCACACTACAGGATTTCGTGTTTTCCAGGGGTTTGTGATATGGTATGACACCAAACTCTTGCAAACCAACTCCACTAACTCTCTGCTGCACCACCAAGGACAGCTGACAAAGATCCAGCCACCATCAGAACAGTGTCAGTGAATCAACTGTGAGCAGTAGTTTGTGTGGAGCCTTGCAGAGTCATGTGTATAGCAGTGCTCCTTTGTCACTGGTACGGGAACCATGTCATTGTAAATACAGTATGTTACCTGTGTAACTCTTACTAACATTGCTTACATTAACATTACAGTCAAGACTAGTGAATCAAAAGTCACTCAGTAATCAGAACCTGCAACCAATATAAAAATTTTACTTCAATTAATGGAGAAATAAAAACAAATTAAGTTTTCATGATTGTTCCTTGCATGTCAGTCAACAGCATATTAATTTATTGCAAGTATAGAGTTCATTAATACAGTAAACGTACTGTAGATGCAGATGTCTTAAAACAGACAAGAGTAACAACTTCACGACAGTAGTTCCATTAGGTGATGTCTTGTCTGCAGTGTTCACGTCGCAGAATTAATTAGGGTTGTAACATCACGACACTGAGTTTTCTCTAATCGGCTGTGCTGCAGTTCCACCTTTTCTACTAAGAAACAGTCCTTGAGCTGTCGGACACAGTGTCTTCTGCTGCACAGTCTGCTGCACAGTCTGATGCAGGTAGCCATTGTTGAAGTCAGCTGCTGTCAGTCTTTTTTTCAGGAGCACTGCCTTGAAACCCACCCAGCCGTCCTGGAACAGGGAACACATGCCAACACCAATGACGAATATCAGGATGACATACAGTAAAACTGTCTGTGCTAGTGGAGTAGAGAGGGACAGGTTTGTGTCATTATGAGTACTGAGGAATTTGGACAGAGCTGGACAGACCTTACAGCAGACAGCTAAAGTATTGGACTCCCTCTGATATGTCACTGAGCCGGGAACTGGTTTCCTCTTTTGATCTGCAGACAACATGGGAGTGATATATGCTCAGGGTCACATGTTAATGTCATGGCACAGGCCAACAGCAAATACACACACTTGCATGTGAATGTCAATGCCACCCGGCCTTGCACCGTCCGTGTTCCACATCACACACACAGCATTCTTCTAGTGCACTTCAATGACCTCATGGTTTGTTGTGTCAGGAATGTTTGAAACACTTTCTGAGGAATTGTTTTATTTTCCCCCCACAGGCTGGGGAATCAAATTGAACTACATTCAAAATTTCAAGCTTCTTGACTGCAGTGTACTGGATTGCAGTTGATTGCTGTCCTAAAGATTTTTGAAATTTTATTGTTATTATTAGCTCAACAAAGTTGCTTCTTCTTTGTACTGGAGATATGTGTTTGAAATGTTTCACCATTCAGTAACCTGATACAGCACACAGGAAGAAAAATATATCCACTACTTAAAGAACCCCCACCTCTACAAACTGTGCTACTCAATTCTATTGTGGGAACATCCTCTAATGCACCTACAGTACAGTGCTGATTTCACTGACGCAGACACTTGTGTTCCACAACACACAAAAGTTAACTGGTTTTAAATCTCTAACAGGTTTTGATCATTTTCAGGTTCTATGTAGGGAACAGAAGGTAAATATGAAAAAATATGGGAGCGAAAATGTCTCTCTCTGATAAGAGAGTCTTATGAAGCAATTAAAGTCCCTTGCCGCACAAGTTGCATTAGCCAACTCACACACATTCATACAGAAAGCGTATACATAATGTTATCCTGTTCTTATCCTTCCTTTTAATGTAATGCTTTTGAAAATAAAGAATAAAAAAAATGAATAAAACTGGTTTTATCAAACCTACCTGATAATGAAATGTGACATTTTCCTACAAATTCAAGAAGTTTTATTGTCCTGCCCATCCACATGGTCCTCAATGGAATCTGATGGCAGAGAGGAGAGAATTGTTACAGTGACACAGTCACAAATGAACTCATCGCTCTATATTACCACCAGGAGTAAGAGTGATACATTAGAGCTCTTCACAGAGCTGCTGAATCATTTACTAAGGAACTGAGAAAACATAAAATGGATGGATGGTCCTAATTATTTGTCTTTAGCCTTAGGTTGTTTAGTGAATACAGTCCCATATAAGTTCTCCTTACTCGTGATCCGATTGCACGATACAGGCGGTCGATTTGGTCACACGTCTGTTCCTCCCACACCATCCAGCTCATAGAGCCACTGATTTTTGGGGCTGTTGGAGGAAATAAAGTTGGAATTGGGATCATTTCTCTTGAAAGATGTTTGGTAAAACTGTATCTATGTAGTTCAGGTCTACATACCAAAAGTTGCACCTGTCTTGCTTTGCTCCGTTTTATGTGCCATTCTCTCAGAGAGTGTCATCAAAGTATCGATGAGCTGCAATTAAAAATACAAATACAGCAACTCTGTAACCATCCTGTTAGTAAGAGGAAAAAGTCCTGTTCGATTTCTGTTCCAACTACTCACCAGATGTGCTCCCTTTTCAGCTAGGGCAGCTCCAAGCTCCTCAGCAGTGCAGTTTTCAGGGACCTGATGGAGCTCCTGGTTGAGAATGGGTCCCACATCAAACCTGGGATGTGAAGATGTTTAATGCCATTTAATGGGAAAAAAGTATCAGGAGGTAAGGCTGAGAACTTTTCCCTCTTGTTTACCTGTGAGGGCGGATCTGCATGACGGTGACTCCAGTCACAGTGTCGCCATGTAAAATGGTGTGGAAGACGGGTGCTGGACCTCGCCACCTCGGCAGTAGGCTGGGGTGAACGTTCAGAATCCCACTGCAAAGAAAAATCATGTTCACAGTGAGAACAAATTCAAACATATCCCTGATTAAAGTTAGAATATGTACTAAACCTCACATTATAAAATAAGGATTATCTACCCACAGAGTCAAATATTCAGAATGACAGCTGGTTTATATGTAATCATTATTGTCTTGGATTAAATTACTACTCAATGCTCATTTAGATGGTTGATATCATAAATATTAGATCCTATAAACACAGTATAAGTAACAACAGAGAGCAGGAGGACACTGAGTTGTGGTGTAACAGGCTGCTAGCAATGTGTGTGTGTGTGTGTGTGTGTGTGTGTGTGTGTGTGTGTGTGTGTGTGTGTGTGTGTGTGTGTGTGTAGACTAGTTAGGGACATCAGAATTGGGAAAACAACTTTCTCTCATCTGTAACTTTTAGTGTAATCAATACATACATAATATAGCAATATATAACCGATATAACTGATGATACAGCAGTGAATGCAGATCTAGATGGCTCAGTGTGGACATGTAGTTTGAGATCTATGTCATTATTGAGTAGTGTTGTGATAATTACATCAATGGTCGGAAATACAATAAATTTTCTTTAAAGCTTGAATATGTGACCTCCACAGCACAGCAACAGTCCAAACAAACCACTGAGAGATAAAAAATAAAAAAAAGTACTCACTGTGGAAACTTGTTGATGAGCTTCTCGTGGAGTAAACAGCCGAAAGACACCACCACGCCAACATCAAACCGTCCGTCCACATTCTCCGGGGGCCACCTGTGGACCTGGAGGTGGTTCTGTTGAGCAAACCTTGTCACTGGGACATCAGCAGACAGAGTGACAACCTCAAGGGACTCCACTATATTTGCACTGGAGCTCCTACAAACAGAACATGGAGGTTAATTATTATAAATTCACTTCCCTTAGTTCAACATGATGAATAAGGAGTCCCTCACTCCTCCTGGACTTTTTAAAGCTCCTTTATCTGATATCGTCAAAGATTGATTTAATTGTTTCTATTAATTCATTCATTCGTTTGTAGTGCTGTTTCGATTATTCTTTGTTTGTAGTGCTGTTTTGTTGTTGTGAATATTTATTTGTGTTCAGATCGCTCTTGAAAAAGAGATCTTAATCTCAACAACACTGACTGATGAAATTAACATTAAATAACATTAAAAATCTATTGTCACCTTTTACCAAAACTTTGGCGAGATTGGGAGAAAGATTAGAACATAATTCCAACTATTTGGACAATACAAATGAAAATGGGCTTTCAGGATTACTCAAATAACCAAACTTTAAAAGATAAATATTGTCTGAACACAAGCAAGAGTACAATAGTTGTATATAACAGTATCAGCCTAAAATCCTTCATCCAACAGCTAATTACACAATCAACATAACTGTATGATAATAAGTCTTCTGAAGTTTTAATCAGAAAGGCAATAAAGCTACTCTAAATAATGAATATATATAATTCCAGTGTTCTTTTTTACCCTTGTTTAAACAGACATGTTAAACAGAAAAGCCTAATGCACTGTTACTTCGTCTGTCGGATCTGACACCGCAGGTTGTGTTGATGAACTCCTGTGTGAGATGTGATTCTCACCTGCTGGCTGTGAGGAGTTTCAGAGACTCCAAAGCAAAGTGATCAGAACCAAAGAACAGGAGTTTCCACGGAGGTCCTGATGTTGACATACACCTGTAGACCCTCCGCTGCCTCCCCTCAACTCCTCCTCTCAACCCGGTGGGAGCACAGCAGAGATGGAGGATCTTCAGGGCCGCTCCTGTTCTTCTGCTGTTCGGCCACATGCTCACACCAGCTGCTGCTTCCGTTCATAAAACACCATGAGTCCAAATAGTCATTGATGACACCGAGGAAGTTTCTGTAGCAGAAATGGATTTGCCCTAAGTGTGTCCACATCGGGCGCTGCCATGTTTTCCACTAATGCTTCCGCCTCCGTCTTCTTCGTGAGCGATACCTGGTGGTAGGCAAACAATATTACTGCCACCATCTGGATAAACTGAACACTGAACTGGTATTCATGAATTAGTCTTATTTTAGGTAATAAAATAAAATGATATAAAATAATAGTTTCTCTCTGGTTAAAGATCGGGGGAGATGATAGAAATTCCACCATAAACATTTTACATCACAGTTTAATTGATAATTTGTGACAATATTTTCTTTTCTTAGTTCAATTTAGACACAGTTTGGGGTAAACCTACTTTCTTTGTGTATTTTGAATGTTAACTCATGGTTATATCTCTAAATCTGCAGGTTTAACCTATTTAACCTCTTACGTTTATGTAAGCTACTGAAAACAACAACAACAATGTAGTCATCATCATCCTCATTAGAATTATTATAACAATGGTAATTGGAGTAGAAGAATATAGTTTAGAAAACAAGCCCTAGTCCTTTTAATTTTAACTTATTTTATGATTCATTTCTTTCTTTCTTGCCTTACAGTATTTTGGCTTCATGTTTGTCTCCTGCTTACCATGTTTCTTGTTTTTTATTTGTCACCGTTACAACGAAAAGTGTTGGACGAGACAGACAGGTCAGCTCAACAGCACAATAAGATGCAAACGAGAGAAGAAAACTGAAATCACGTCAGTTTACATAAAGTAAAAGAGGTCAATGTTAAAAAACAAAAACAAATGCAATCCTATAAATATTAGAGGACGGGAGTGTAAAACCCAAGTGACAAGTGTATACTGTATAAAGATATGTGTATATGGTTATTGCAGATTTTCCAGAGGCGAGTAAACAAACAGTGCTAACAGGCAGGTATATGCAGAGGATGTATCTATTTACAGAGCTGCACCTGTTCCTCTTTTCATATGCAGTATCTTGATCTAAGTGCCATATTGTTGGGACATTTGACAATGGTTCAATAATAAAAAAGGGTGAAGTTCCTGACTTATAAGGATGGCGTGCTGACGTCAGGTTCCTTGTAAGGAAATCCAAAATATATGTGTCTATGTTACATAACTTTTTACATTAACTGTGACCACCTGGGGTTTTGTGTCGTTGGGTCTTGAACAGTCAACATGTGTACAGATGTTCAGCTCACTTCATGCATATACATCCTGGCCACAGTGGAGCTGAGGCCACGCCCGGTCTGTGATGTGCTGCTCGCTGAGAGCGGACCGTGAAGGCACCGTGAATGTGGGTCACATGACAGGCCAGCCTCTCCGACTGATCTGATACACAGCTAATAATCATGGTGAGCACCTTCCTAACACTGTTTCGTTCTGTTCTCATGTTTGCTCCTGGGTCAGGTCCGTGTTCAGTGTGGGTCAGTGTGAACAAGCACACTCCGCTGTGTGAGGCGGAACTAAAATTGGACTAGAAAGTGAGCGCTGCTGTGGCCTAACGTCAGACAGCGGCTAGCGAGGCTAGCAAGCTACCAACTGACTGCAGCTAGCCGTCTCTCGCTAATGTTCATTTAATCCACGTTATATATACGAAAAATGCCATCGTGTCAGCTCCATATAATGTGTCGGGTCAGACGAGCCTCTATTTCCAGCGTCGGAGATTTCCCGGACGGAGCAGGTGACAGCTAGCTGTTGTTTAGCATGTTCTTCCGCTTTGCTGTGTCATATGTTACAGTCGCTATATGTTGTGGCCTGAACTCAACAAAAACTAAGTGGAAACGGTGTCTGTTGGTTAACAGCGGCGCCATGTCCGCCACCCTGCGAGAGCACAACACCTTTACATTTCAGACATGTTTACGTACCGACACATGCACGACTGTATTTAGCGCAGACTCGCCCGAGTTACACTCAAACACAGTAGTTAGTTTTTAATTGTGTCACGTTGTCATGTGGAAGTTAATGGACAAGCTGAGCTCGGGGTTAGTTTTGTGCAGTCTGGGTTTTATTCATGTTGGAACACAGGACATGTTTACTTACACTTAACACTGGTAGTAGGCTACACTAAATAAAGCCTCAGTAAACTCTTGTATGTCTTGTCATCAGTTTTAAAGTCATTAAAGAGATACTGCACTTGAATGTGCATTTTGAGCTGTAGCTAATTTTGATGACGATGAAACACATAAATGCCTATTTTAATATCACATTAAAGGGATAGTTCACTCAAAAAATTGAATTCACTCATTATCTACTCACCACTATGCCGATGCAGGGTTGGGTGGAGTGTTTGAGTCCACAGAACACTTTTGGAGGGGTAAACAGTGTTGCTGCCAAATCCAATACAATTGAAGTAAATGGTGACCACTTCTTCAAACGTAAAAAACAACAGAAAATAACATAAAAGGCCTCCATACTGCTCCTGTGATGTCATCCAAGTGTGTCCGTAAGCGCCGACATTCATATTCATCTCGAAAGGACGTCATTTACACCTTGTTTTTAGCCTGAATATCTGCTGTGATCCACGCACGAACGCAGATCCAGAGGAGGATAACAGCGGACTATGAATGCTTGGCCCCGTGCGTAGGCTACGTGGCGTAGCTTTGACACAGAAGCAATAATTGGACTTTACGTAGATTCAACCATTTGGGACGTATTTACTTATCTATATTTTAAAAATTTGACACCTGGGTGGGTGGCCCCCTGCCGCCAGAGACTGTTCGTGAGTGGGAATATGGAGAGCTGCACTAAATTTCACATCTATGTTGACTTTAAACCACCACATCGTCTACCATTTAAAGACTTCCCCATCCTCTCCTGCCCCTTGACTGTCTCTCTCACACACACCGTTTGAACCGCTGCCTCAGGACCACCACGCCCCTCAGACATGGTTTAGCCCCGGCTGTTTCATAACAACTGTGATCTTGGCCATCAGGAAATTCTGGAGGCGAAAAGCCTGTACCTCATACCCCTTCTGTCACAAAAGTGTGTGTGCTGCTACTGGAGTCTTAGACAACCTAGATAACTTAGCTTTAGCAAGCTATGGTATCTATGTCAGTGTGTGGGTGAGCAAGAGATGAGGATATATGGGCGTGTCTTAGCAGTGTCTTAGCCCCGCCTCCCTGCAGTGCATTATTAAGGCTTTTATTTTAATTTCCAGGGAGAAACACTTCAGCCAAAATGTAAGGGTGAAGTTACACTTTAAGTTTGTGTGGATCTTATTATAATGTCTCCAGAATAATAACCAGATAATGTGATATCGATCAAGTCCTCTCACTTTTTTGTTCATAATATTTTTCTTTTCCAGTTATTATGCTTATGAAGAAATAAAATTATGATGAAGTGCTGTTTTCCTGATTAATGCTGCAGAACAAAATATATTTTAATATGTAAAACATCCAACATTTAAAGAAGTTGTGTTTCTCTCTTCCAGCCGACCACGCAGCAGTCTCCCCAGGATGAGCAGGAGAAGCTTCTGGATGAAGCTGTGCAGGCTGTCAAGGTCCAGTCTTTCCAGATGAAGCGATGTCTGGTAGGGGCGACTTCAGTCTGTGACAATCATTGTCATGGTGGTGATAATTTGTGATGAGCTGAGGGGAAACCACTGACATTTTCCATTTCATGTATTAGATGTCTTCAGGAGAATTGATTTCCTCGTCATATGTGAAAGAGGACTTATTGTCTTCACCCTGCAAGTCTATATTTGAGTCATTCAGTCTGCTGAAGAGTTAGGTTAAGGATGGGGTTAGGCTTCTGTCCATTTTTGTGAGCCGGGTTCAGATCAATTAATCACTGCCCAGCTCTGATTATTGATCAAATAGCAAATTCCAATTCCTCAATTTAAACAAAAGTAATATTTTCTGATCACCAAGATACATTTTAGAGATGACATTTGTTCATACTGTTGGATATCTATGTCAAAGTGTATTGAAACTACTGTGGATGACCTTACTAAGATATTCCTGGGTGGGTAGCTAAAATAAGATTCACATGGTAAATGGACACTGTCCACAATTTCTAATGACATTCATACCAAGGGAGTTAAGAGA
Source organism: Hippoglossus hippoglossus (assembly GCF_009819705.1). Taxonomy (NCBI): domain Eukaryota; kingdom Metazoa; phylum Chordata; class Actinopteri; order Pleuronectiformes; family Pleuronectidae; genus Hippoglossus; species Hippoglossus hippoglossus. The sequence goes on along the minus strand of NC_047153.1, from coordinate 29,019,951 downwards.
GGTTACAGTTAATACTTGTCATACATGTGATATTATGCTACATATCTATTTGTTCATAGCTTGACTCTTGGTTTGCAGGACAAGAACAAGCTGATGGATGCTCTGAAGCATGCCTCTAACATGCTGGGTGAGCTGAGGACCTCCATGCTCTCTCCAAAGAGCTACTATGAGCTCTGTATCCTTTGCAGTTGTGGATGAAGACAGATACTACACTTTGTAATGGTGTTTTTTTTCTTCACTTTATACTTTGACAGCATAATTAATGTTAAATCTTCTCTAAACATGTTTGACTGTCTTGATAGTGCAGACCTTTCTCTCGACAACCAAGATTGTATTACCGTAACACCAGGACAACAATTAGCTTCAATCATTCAATTATCTTGATTGTTATATTCTTTCTGAAAAATATAAACTCTAGGTGAAAATTCAAATAATATAAGTAACTCCATCAGGATCTTCAGCACACATGGTGATTGACAGCTCCTCTTTTGACTACACCTGATATGATGGACATTCTTGCCCAACTTTTCAGAAAATGTCACTTATGTCACCCATGTAAAAAAATAATTCCTTAGAGATGGCATGAGAGGCAGAACAACTTGGCTGGAAAGCAATATTGCACCCAGTGGATGTTGGCTGCAGGGGTAATATTGCAAAATCCAACATCAGGACAAGCCCTGTGCCACAACATAAAAGAAACATCACACACTGCAGAACACTGCAGCCAGTGGCTCTGGATCAGGAGAAATGACCCCATCTGGGCCCCAAGATATGAGGGACATACACCCAGGTCTGATCAGCCTCTGGTGGGCCTGCCTTAGAGGAGGGTATCTTGTGATTAAAAGGCAGAAACAGCTGATGACGCTAAGGTACACAACTGAAGATATGTCCCTAACATCTGTTGGTATCTTTCAGACTGAGCCCTGCAGGCACAACCACTAGATTCTCAATTGTGAGAAATGGGACTTTACAATTAGAAATGAACAACTTTCTCATGTTTCTGACCATATTGACGTCAGACCGTCCGTAAATTATGTCCGTATGTAAATTACGTGCTCAGTACAACACTCACACACCCAGAGCAGCCAAAGATGCCCAGATACTTTTTAGGTTTATTAGTGAATGCAACATACAGGGAATCACTCTTGCACTGTGTCCATGCAATAAGAGTAGTGTGAGCAGCATATTAGTGCAGTAATGCCTGTTAAAACGTATTGTTACTGGTCCTTAACAGTCTTTTCAGATATGGCCATCTCTGACGAACTCCACTACCTGGAGGTTTATTTGACTGATGAGTTCGCGAAGGGACGCAAGGTAGCCGATCTGTATGAGCTGGTCCAGTATGCAGGGAACATCATCCCCAGACTGTGAGTATCACCTGAACTGAACTACCATCAATCAGGAAGTAGCTTCAGATATTTAAATATAGACAGGCCTTGCAGTCTGTGTTCTGACTGTGAATCTCTGAGCCTCTACTCAGACACTGATGTGAAACAATGATTATCAGGGTTTAGCATTGAGTTTGTATTTTTATGTACTTTGGTGACCTGTGATTATTTACCTGGATGGGGCTACTGTCACTATCAGCCTCTATTGACACACTAGCAATGTTCGCATCAAGCTTGCCCTACTCTTTGTCTATTGAAGGCCATTACATTATAGTCAGACAAATTGAAATTAAAATATTTAACACAGAAAAGTAAACACAGAGTTAACCGTTAACAGTTCAAATGATTTATTTAATCTGTCTCTTTTGTCACCAAGCAAAAATGATCTACTAGTCAGCAAAGGAAACCTTGGATTATCCTAAATAATTAACATTTAACGGTTGTGGGGAGGGATGATTTCATATTGGTCAATGAATATGCTAATCAAATTGTTATTGACCACACTACCTCTGTTCATTTTGATTTGTATGTATTTATTTTTAATGAAATTTTATATATTTGAAGTAGTAATGTAATAAATATTAATAATATAGTAAAACATGTAATTGTTATGTATTTAGCTCAGCCAGTAGTAAATTGCATGAAGCTCTTGCTGTGATAATATAGTTTTCCCCTGGATAATGTTTCAAATCGACTAGCCGGCCATCTGAGGAGTTGGATTGCAAACTGCTGGTCAAACTCCAGGTTGAGCCTACGTCACTACCTGTAGCTTCCTAAAAAATCTAGTCTAAATAAAGTAAATATCATTTTTAATATGTCATTATAAATAAGTTATCCACATTCAGATAATTAATGAATATTAGTAAAACTAACAAACAAATTAACAAATAGCTTTTACACCTTTTTAAACTCAAAGTTGTCACAGCAACTTCTGTTATATTACTTCAAACTTTACTCAAGTGTGGTTCTGTACAAGTCTGGTTCTGTATAAGTTCCCTCTGGTTTTGGTAGTGTGGAAATGAAAAAAGGTTAACTGGAACTGTTCAATACATGTGGATTATATGGAGTTTTCTGATTCTGCTATGTCCCTATATCAGAATATACAACTATAAAACTAGTAAAAACACATCCTTCACGGAACATGGTGTGTATGAAATGAAAAAGCAGTGCACTGTCTATACCTCTATGTCTTCACATGCTTCATACTGGTGTTTGTTCCGGGTTCATACTTAAAGTGTTGGCAAAAATGAACATTTTATCAGATCAAGACTCTTTGCTTTGCCCTTCTCTCCCCAGGTATCTGTTAATCACAGTGGGTGTGGTGTACGTTCGCTCCTTCCCCCAGTCTCGTAAGGACATCTTGAAGGACCTGGTTGAGATGTGTCGTGGTGTCCAGCACCCACTCAGAGGTCTCTTCCTCAGAAACTACCTGTTGCAGTGCACCCGCAATATCTTGCCGGATGATGGAGAGCAGCCAGAGTAAGTCAGTCAAGCCTTTTCTCTTTGTATCTCCAATCACTTCTCAGAGCATGTTGTCCTGGCCTGACCACCCCTTTGGTCACTTTTAGTTTGCATTTAAGTTAAGGTTGTTTCAATCAGGATTTTGGGGGCCAATCGCCAATCAGTGATCCTTTTGGAGTAGTATCGGCCGATACAATCACAGGGTCTATGGACCTGTTTACTCCTGATTAACATGCGTCTTGGGTGATCCAATTGACCACATACAATAGATCTTGCTCACTCTATATGCAAATAAACACTACAGAGCTGAATCCTACTCACAATTTTGTCAGTAAATGTCCATTATTACTGTCAAGTTGTTCCTTTTTGTTTTTTCAATTCAGCACCACATTAAACTCCTGTATTAGCCTGTGTCTTTGACACATGCTTCACCTGCGCTATCAGCAGCGGCATGAGTGACGCTGTGCAGGATTTTATAACTGAACTATATGACCAGGACACACACTTGAACTTCCTCTGACTGTGATGAAATCTGATGTTTTCACATCACAGATAGATGATGAAGAAAGGCATTAACACCAGAGATGAGAGGAGACGCAAGATGCTTCACTCGTTAGCTATTTCCACCATCTGCTCTGAGATCTCTATAAATGCTTATCAAACTAATTAGAGTGACCGATCAATCGGATCACCCTTCATTTAAATTAGTTCTATAAACTATTAACTCAATGACACTGAAATGCATCTCTTTTCTAACACCCTGAATGCAGCACATGTTGGGAGAGCTGTTGGTGGTGTAAGAGTGGTCAGCACTTTTTTCCCACAGCAAGAATGTCCTGTATGTTGGAAACTCCCCCCACTAACTCCCCCTTAAATCAAGCTCAGTTTAAACAAATCCATCATGTTAATTAAAGCTGTAGATAATTACGGGTTCGAAGCTCATTGCTTGACATTCATGCATTATAGAAAAATAGAAAAATGAAGAATAACTTACTAACAGGAAGATAACACTCAACAAAACAAAGGTCTCAAACCAGGAGCTTTATCTTTGAGCCACCAGGACACCTCCTGAACTCTGTGTCTCCTGTTTTCACAGTCTGAATTACACATATAACAAAAACTCTCTTATGATTCTAATAAACGTAGAAAAGGTGTCATTAGATTTGAGAACAAACAATCCTAAAGAATGTTGAATATGGGGAATGTTTCATTTTGTCCAGTTTATACATGGAAACTGTGCTCCCCTCGTAATGTCAGACCTGCGAGGGGAATTCACTGCCAAGTGTCTGGTAGACAGGTCCAGTCAGGCACAGCTCAACTTACACAGGGTCACCACCCTGTGGGCCCTCCACCTGCAGGGATAAGAATTGGGTAGCAGGGACCTGGTTGTACCGATCCCTGGCATGGGAGACTGGTCCGTGTGATGTGAAATAACACCTCTCTGTAGGGGAGAGTAGGTGTCGGAGATGGAGCAGTACCAAGGAGATATAGTTGGACTGGGTTCCACGCACAGTACTGGCTGTGAAACCAAACTCCTGGAGAGGGGCTGTACTCTCTCTAGGCTGGGATGTGCTGGCTAGATATTGACGAGTATTCAGAGTTGTCATCCTAAACTTCACCCCAATGAATGCAAGGGTTTTCTCCTTGTGACTGCAAGTTTCTGAGGCTCTGACTGTTATTTGTGCTTATGCACCTTACAGGAGATTAGGGTATCTGGCTCTTACAGAACTGGTTTGCTGTTAAGCTGAGGTCTGCCTGCTTAGAAATGTATGCTTGTTGCATGAATGTGCACACTGACAATGGTATCTATAGAGTTTGTGCTGAATCTGCTTTGTGTGTGAGTGAGTGAGTGAGAGAGAGAGAGACCTGCACACAGGTCTACGGTGAAGCATCAGAGTAAAAAACACTACATTAGAGATCTGTTATGTGGTTAACAAAAAATATATATATATCATTATGAAACTGTTGTGAGACAGATATAGTGTACATACACACAATAGTTAAGCACTCAAATGATGCTTTTAATTTTACAAGCTTCCTTGTAATAAAATGTCTTTACTCCACAGGGGATCAGAGGAGATGACCGGTGATATCAATGACTCCATTGACTTTGTCCTGCTGAACTTTGCGGAAATGAACAAGTTGTGGGTCCGAATGCAGCATCAGGGTCACAGCCGAGACAGAGAAAAGAGAGAAAAGGAACGACAAGAACTTAGGATTCTGGTTGGCACCAACCTAGTTCGCCTTAGCCAGCTGGAGGGTGTCAATGTGGACAAGTACAAACAGGTATGTGTTTGGCTGTAACACTTAACTAAACAGGAGCTTTCAGTTTGAATGTGGATGGTGAAAATGACTAAAATGTGAACTGCTGAACAGGGGATCCAAATCAAATTGTGGAAGTCCCAGCTCTGCGGCGAGCTCTGCATCAACAGCAGCCTAAGTTAGTGTTAAGTTTGTAGACTGACACAAGAAGCTGGTTCACAGCTGTGCATTGCATAGATCCTGCTTCAGAATTACTACATTGGTAGGTTAAATAGGTTCCTTTTGTGTTCCTAGATGAGTTCTTCATCAGTTTACCAAAACACGTTGACAGTTTTTTCTACAACCACTCCACTCTGAAATATTGTTTTTGTGACTGAAAGGGAAAATCTACTGCACATATATATATGTGATTGGATAGGGAAGTTATGTGTGAATTGTATATTAGCACTTAAGTGTAATGACAGTATGCATCAGCTGAATGCATTTAAAACTGTAACCAGTTTCTATTCTATTACTGTAGACAGAATAAGCCCTTTTTTGTTACATTAAATAAAAATACTATATCGTGTAACTGTTTGTTTTATCAAACAAACATATATTGTGTTAATTATATATTAAATTTGTTTACAAATGCTGTAAACGGTAATTTACATAAGTATATAACTTTTTAGGTTAATGCACTGTTACTTTTTGGACAGCCACAGCCAGAGGCATTTTGTTTGCAGGTTGTTCGTCCCTCTCACGCTTTTGAACTTGATCTTAAAATTTGGCACAAACGTTCACTTGGACTCAAAGATGAACTGATTACATTTTGGTTTTGAAAATAATTTTAGATTTTTGCCAGTGAAAAATCTGCCCTCATATATACTCATAGAGCACTTAATTGATAAGACCACACTAATACTGGGGTAGGGCCTCTGTCTGCTCTCATAACAGCATCAGTTCCGTTAACTGATTTAATAATTGCATGAATAAGCCAGTGTTATTTATTTTTACTTGTATCTTGTTACGTAATGTACAATTACAAAACTATGTGGGTAAATTGATATCTCTCTGTTTTCCCTCTGCACAGATTGTTCTTGCTGGAGTGCTGGAGCAGGTTGTGAACTGCAGAGACCCGTTGGCTCAGGAGTATCTAATGGAGTGCATCATTCAGGTACTAACCCTCTGTGTTGATGCCACCATTGACCTTATTGAACTGATCTGTTTCTGGCCATGATGTGGACTTGACCAATCCACATTCAATACAGTTTCTTTGTTACACTCACTATCACATGAACGCGAGTGATCCCAGCAGCCTGCTGACTTCTTCAAACACTGGCCTCTTGTTACTTTACGTAGAAATTATCCCAGTGGATACAACACATTTTGATAGGCAGGCTTGAAGTTGACTGGTTTGACACAAGCTCTGGGCTGACTGGCTTCAGTGAACCTTTTTTCTATTAGTTATGGAAATGTATTGATTGACATGTTATTTTATAAGTCCCTATATAAGGAGAGGAAACGACAAAACAAAATGGAGAGAAATAGAAAGAGTGCACATATTGGTGAGCAGAAGGTGGAGGGGAAATCAGAATTTTATTTGGTAGTTATTGGATCTGGTTTGGACTCGATACAACCACAGGGACAGATGGATACATTTTTTCATCCTGTCTGAACCCCAGCCCCTGTAGTTGGAAAGTTTATGTGAGTGTTTAATTATATGGTCTGATCAGGGTCTGTGTCTGTAGGTTAGAGGTTCCAAAATGGAAAGACACTGCAGATATACCCCTCCCTGATGGTGTTTCATGATAAATAAGAATCTTAACATCTAAATTTGTTTCCAAATCATATATGAAAGGTCTATTTTGATTTTATGTCAGTGAAAATGTTATGTTAATTTAAAGACAAATTATCGATGGTTATAAAATGATATTCAACCAGCCCTTGAATCCTAAATACAACTAGAATTATAACATTGTCAGTTTCTTGTTTGAAACTCCAACCTTCATTTTAGTTTCATAGATAAATAGATAATATAAAAGCCCAGCTCCAAAGTTCGGGTCTAAAAAACTCTTGTCTTGTCAGGTTTTTCCCGATGAGTTCCACCTTCAGACCCTGAACCCTTTCCTGCGCTCCTGTGCTGAGCTTCATCAACACGTCAATGTCAAGAACATCATCATCGCCCTCATTGACAGGTACAGTCGGATTCAGTGTAAACCAACTAAGTCAAAAGAAATAGAAACTCTCTAAATACCTTTTTGTTGTCAATATTTGCATTTGCAGCTTTTGTTAAAGCAAAATGAACTAATTTTACATTAACTGATATGGATTGTTTGTGTCCCTGTAGTGACTGAAAAATACATTCAATATAATATCCAATATAATAGCTGAGCAAAAGACACTAATGAAGAGAAACACAGTGTAAAATATTGTATAATATTTCAGTTTAATCTAACTACAGACCCTCTCCATTATGTCTCAAACATTATATGTATATAAAAGTTTTAATGTATTTTTCTGTAAAAGAGAAATAACCTCTTCCGTGGTTAATGTTATATAATAGTGTCCTGGATCACCAGATGGTAAAATAAAGTGACTGTACATGTTGTTTTACTAAAGAAAAAATTGGATTTATTATTAAACTATAACGAAGAATAAACAAGACGACCTATTTGCTCCCTGTTTGTGACCTTAACAGCAGAAATCTACTCAGCTCTAATCTTTTTCTTTTTTTTTCTTTCAGACTCGCTCTGTTTGCTCATCGAGAAGACGGCCCCGGCATTCCAGCTGAGATCAAACTGTTTGACATCTTCTCTCAACAAGTGGCCACTGTCATTCAGGTAGGTTATATTAGTTTAACCTGCTGTGTAAGACAATTTAATTAGTATGTAAGAATATAAAAATGCTGGTTTAAGTCGCATTCAGGCAGGATTTATTTCAGAAAAGGTGATTTTTATTTAACATGATCAATAGCCACATGTGTTTTTTCTCCTTCTACTCCACTTTCCCTGAATCACCTTTCTGTAACAGTCCCAGTAATAACAATTGATTGCAGTCACTTCACTCAACTCAAGGACAAGCAGTGGAGGGCCTGATGACTGCACTTTATTATTTAAAAAAACTGGCTTTTCTGGTTCCAATAAAACTGACTCCGCTGCTACTTGCTTTCACTGTTGGCTGTTTTGATAGCTGTTGTTCCTGGTTTTCGCTGCTCATTTTCTACACAAGCGTGGGTTTCAGGAAACTGACTCAGTCATGCCCACTGTCATTGTGTTGCTGATGCAGGCTCATCTGTTTGCAATTCACTTTCTTAGGTAGGTAGAATTTAGACAAAGGGCAAGGCTGAAGTGTCAAACCTAATGTTTATTTGTCCTTGTTTAAGGAGCTACCAGTTTATCTGTATGAGAACGCTGGGCATGATTGAACTAATCTTTATTTTGCCTGAGCAAAGCTCACAGAGCGACAGGAAGTGGGTTCAATGCAGAGTGTAGCAGCTGGTTGTGCAGAGAGATGTTTACACATGAGATAAAACAAAAAAGTGGAGTAAATCTAATCATCCAATTACTGATCTACATGGGTTTTGAACTTTCAGTCTTGTCAGCTCCCTCCAGTATGATAAACCAGCAGAATGTTCTTACTACACTGTCCCTCTCAAGCTCTACTGACCTCAAGTTAAAGTTTCAAACAAATGCTGGACTGACTATGCTGATGCTTGTATTGTATGTTCCACCTCCTTCAGTCTCGCCAGGACATGCCATCAGAGGACGTGGTCTCTCTCCAAGTGTCCCTCATCAATTTGGCCATGAAATGTTACCCTGACCGTGTTGACTATGTAGATAAGGTCCTGGAGAGCACTGTGGAGATATTCAACAAGCTCAACTTGGAACAGTAAGTCTCCATACACTTGAAACACGGGGTTTAAGTTAATGCTGTGTATTTGGGCTGTTCTGAATCGTCATGGGGTACCACCATATTACAAGGTCTTATAGGTGGGTTCAAGATTTGTCCATTTATTAATGTTATACAGTCATTCTTCTAAGCTGTAAGGCCTAAGATTGGTCAAATAGCAGGGTTGGAGGGTGGTATTATTAAAACATAAAAAACATAAACTTCTCAAGTAGTTGCAAATGCAGTCTTTAGGCAAATAACAAAAAACTGGAAGTTATTTCAGTTGGCATGAGAGTGGAAAATGATCAGGAAGCTGGATACCACTGTGCATACGCTTTATCCCACTTGCAGCATAGCGACCAGCAGTGCAGTGTCAAAGGAGCTCACCAGACTGTTGAAGATCCCAGTGGACACCTACAACAACATCCTGACCGTGTTGCAGCTCAAGCACTTTCCACCTCTCTTCGAGTACTTTGACTACGAGTCACGCAAGAGCATGAGTTGCTACGTGCTGAGCAACACGCTGGAATACAACACCACCATTGTGGCCCAGGAACAGGTCAGATTCCAAGCTAACACTACAGCACAAGGATGTCACTCCACTAGTTTGTAGTTTATTAGGTACACTCTAAGCTAAGAGTAATACAGTCTTACACACTGGTCCTGAAATGAATCCTACATTCATGAAGGTTATAATATTCTGTTTGTGTTGAAACTGTTAGAGAGGCTGAATAACAGAGAAACCTAATTTCATAATGAAATATATTTCAACAGCAACAAAACTACACCCTCAAATCATCACTCAAATGCCAATTTAAATCTAATACAATTTAAATAAAGACAGATCATTATACTCAAACTCTGGTCCTTATTTTAAATCAGTCCTCACTTTTAGAGGAAGGCTATTTTTTAAAAATAGTAATTCTGTCATTTATCTAGTTTCTATTCCTCTGGCATTTTATTTTATGTTTTTATTATCAGGTCTCAAGTTCTAGGTTTTGTCCGTTTGTTTTTTACACAACTACTCAAAATTGACTAGTCTTGCATTGGCAAGACCTGAAGCCAGGTTTATGCTTGATGGAAAAGGTTAAGAGGAGTCTAGACATATACCCAACTGTAGAGAACTATGATTAGATGTAGAATCAGATAAATTGGCGAGAACAGGACAGCATTACCTAGTGTTTATTCAGGTTAACTCCTGACTGTGGTCCTCTCCTGCTACTCTGACTCACTTGAGCTGCTTGATGCCGGCCTCTGACACATGACCTCAGAGTGATTCACTCTCTCAGCCAAAAGCAGTGGGAAAAATGTTGAAAATTAAATCATCTCTCCCTCTCTGATGTCTTTAGGTGGATTCCATTTTGACTTTGGCATCCACGCTGATCCAGGACCAGCCAGACCAGCCAGCTGATGATCCTGACCCTGAGGACTTTGCTGAGGAGCAAAGCCTTGTGGGTCGTTTCATCCACCTTCTCCACTCTGAAGATCCAGATCAACAGTACCTTGTGAGTATCTCATGTAGTAGATTTTACCACATTCTACTGTGCTGGCCTTTATATTACTTCTGAATACTTTGGTAGTTATACTATAGTGTTTCCTCTTTTCAAAGTATTTTCCCTCCTTGGTCAATTCAGACTTTTGAACTGTGAGGAATTAATTTATATATTAATTTACTGAATGAAAATTAATGCTAACAGTAGCTGCCTTAAAAGTAGGAAACTGTATTTAAAACTTTGAAAATTGACAGCAAATTTTGAATTTTTGTCATAGTTCTTTAACTTACTGATCCCAAACATGGTTGGCAGACAATACGTCTGTTTTGTTAATTGAAAGTAACTTTCAGATTTTTGTGGTCAGATTCTGAACACAGCCCGAAAACACTTTGGCGCTGGTGGAAACCAAAGGATTCGCTACACACTCCCTCCTCTGGTGTTCGCTGCCTACCAGCTGGCCTTCAGATACAAGGAAACCTCCTCACTGGTGAGCAAACCACACTTTTCACTCCACCTCACATGCTTTGTGGTCTTTTCTGTACTGTTATTAAATGATCCCAAATGTGTCTGTCCTCAGGATGACAAGTGGGAAAAGAAGTGTCAGAAGATCTTTTCCTTCGCCCACCAGACCATCAGTGCACTTATCAAGGCTGAGCTTGCTGAGCTGCCTCTTCGACTCTTCTTGCAGGGGGCGCTGGCTGCAGGCGAGATCGGCTTTGAGAACCATGAGACTGTAGCATATGAGTTCATGTCCCAGGTAGTAAAAGACTGTCAGTTCTTTGACTCTCTTGAGAGTTCAGCCTTACATCATGTCCACACAGTGAAAGCAGCCAAAGTATAGGTGTGAAAGTGAACGAAGATTAAAACCAAGTGTTAGGACCCTCTTGTAAACGAGATGATACACATAAAGGGGTTTATTCCATGATGATACATTTCTATATAAAACAACAAACCGTGTCTCCTTTTGGCCTTATATTCAAGTACAATGGATTAGGGTGAAAGCTACAGTTGCTGTTGCACATTTCATACAGTAGATACACAGAGTTCAGGCACACACTGAATACATAACTTTCCCACTGGCTCCATTGTTCATGCCATTGTTTTATAGACCTTAAACCTACTTGGTTCATTTTTGTATATCAGCAATGATGCCTACATTCATAAATACAAAGTTGGCTCCATGCCGCAGCAGTGTCACATTACACAAGGAGAGGTTTTGACCAATAAGGCAGAGGATTTGATGTTGTTGGGATGAGTGAAATGTTTAAAAAATGTAAATATGAATTTAAGCATTGTTTGGGGGTTTGTGTAGATAAGCATCTCTGAGCAGTTTCATTCAAAATAGGTTTACTAGCCCAAGGCTGAAAAGCTATTTTAAAACATTCCCGAGGCAACCATGGTGATTTCAGTTATTTATATATATTTTTTGTTTTGTCTCTCTGTTAATCTAAAAGACTTATTCTGTAGCTCTCTCCTTTCACCATCCTTTGTCTTATTTGTATTCTTCTCTCTCTCCTTCCTCACTGACCCCACCTTTCCCCTTATTTCTCTTATTGCTCAATCCTTCCCCCTCCTCACCAGGCCTTCTCCCTGTATGAGGATGAGATAAGTGACTCCAAAGCCCAGTTGGCAGCCATCACACTAATCATCGGTACCTTTGAGCGAATGCGTTGTTTCAGTGAGGAAAACCACGAGCCACTGAGGACTCAGTGTGCGCTAGCTGCCTCCAAGCTCCTGAAGAAGCCTGACCAGTGCCGAGCCGTCAGCATCTGCGCCCATCTCTTCTGGTCAGGTCGCAGCACTGAAAAAAACGGTGAAGAGGTGTGTTTGAGATATATGCAAAAACAGATATAAATGTGATTTGCTCATATTGACCAGTTATTTGTTGCTATAAAAACAGTGTAATATGTCATGATTGACTCATTTGGTTTGATGATTTAATTAACTGGAACTTTAGCCCACTGCTCCACACAATGATAACCACGGTGCGGACTGTGGCTCCAAATGGCATCAACAGTGAAAGATGGCGGCCCCCATAGCTGACATGTTTTGGCTTCCTTTTTGTACAATGGGAGAAAGTTGAGACACTTTGTCCATTTTTATGTAAAGTGATAGACCGAGCTCAGACTGACTGAATGTATATTTGTATGCCAAAGGGAACTAAATGTGTTGTGCTGGGAGTATGTGCCCCAGCACATTCTGTGTGAGTTAGGTTGTTGTTTTAATGGCGTCCACACAATGAAACTTTAAATCCATGATGGGAGCAGATGTTACAGAATAATGAAAAATGCAGATTAGTAAAAGATTTTAGATTTTCAAACTACTATGTCTCAATAATATACATGATACTAGGAAGTTTGAAAGATCATGGTATGGACACTTAAATCTGTTTCAACAGCAGTTGTGGCTAACTAGTACTGTTGCACCTTTTAGATACGCGATGGTAAGCGGGTGATGGAGTGTCTAAAGAAAGCCCTGAAGATTGCCAACCAGTGCATGGACCCATCGCTGCAAGTCCAGCTTTTCATTGAAATCCTCAACAGATACGTCTGCTTCTATGAGAGAGAAAACGACGCGGTAGGACACCACAAATGTCAAATTTCCACACCAAAAATAATAAATCACATAGACATTTCCTTCTATATAATGTTAACGCAGTCTGTACAAGTTCTGTAAACATCACTTCACACATATAATGTCCTCCATCCTCCAACCATCCAGGTGACTGTCCAGGTATTAAATCAGCTGATCCAAAAGATAAGGGAAGATCTTCCCAATCTGGAGGCAAGTGAGGAAACGGAGCAGATCAACAAACACTTCCACAACACACTGGAGCATCTTCGCCTGCAGAGGGAATCCCCTGAGTCCGAGGGTCCTGCTTATGAGGGCCTGGTCCTTTAAAACTAGGCAGGTTGGAAGGATGAGAAGCCCATCCATAGATGTCTCACTATATTATGAGTATAAAACTACACACACTCACAAGGACACACAAAGGCGAGGGATAAAAATAAACGTCAAGAAATGCTAAAAGAACTCAGCCCTTTATTTTTTTTATTTTATTATTATTATTATTCATTTTTGGCATCATTTCCTCCTCACTTTCCCTTAAGAGCAGAACTATTCTCTGCAACTGGTTGGAGATGTTACATTTTAAGAAATGTGTGTCAGCAACATTGTACTTAGCTTCGATTTGCAAATGTGGCAAGTCTCAGGCATCATTCCTTTATGAATTCATACTTGACCAATTTATCTTTAACCTGCATCACGTTATTGTTGATAGTAGACTTACTAGCTGTGATAGGTGTATACACTGAGTCATCAACCCCTCACTTGTTCACATCTTTCCATACCGAAAAGTGGATTTATTAGCTGAGCGTATAAAGGCTACATAACATTGTAGTTGTGTTACAGCTGTGAAACACGTGAGCTAGTTTCCAAATCTGAATAATGAATAACTCTGCTGTTCTTTAGGACGGCTTTGTGGCACATTGTAAACAGGATGGCACCGACCAAGTCTAAACAAATTGAACCACATGAAAACTTTGGCCCTGCAGGAATGACACAGATACTTTTATTCCCACTAAAAAAACAGACAAATGTTTCGGAGTGGAGCACCTTTTCATCACATCATGCTTTGACTGTGGGAACTTATGTCAGTTCAGTTAATGATTGTGCCAGCATTGCATGAACCTCAGTTCTTACGCCATCCCAGCTGGGCTGCAAGTTAACAACCTAAAGTCTAGTCATTTGTATGTGGGAAATATTTCATATTTTTTCAAAAGATCCTATATCCTCTCACTTCTTAGTAGTGCTTCTTTTTGATTCCATCATAATTGTCTCTCCATATCATGTGTATTAGTTTATATCTGGACTTCTCATCAATGAATTGACACGTTCAGAACTGCAGCATGTATTTGCATGCTCTAGTATGCTTGTACCATAAGGCCCAATTTACTCTACATTGATCCCACCAACTATAATGTCTGACTTTGTCAAAACAAATTCTGTGAAATCCTGGGGGAGCTGCAGCAATTCCTCAGGATTGTAGATGCTTGACAACTTGCCATACTGAGTACGTAACCATGTACTGTTTGTGTGTAAAATTTTGGAATTATTTGCTGCAGCATCTGACAGTGTCTGCTGATCTCTCTTCTTTTTATTTTTAGCTATTGTTGATTTGTTGAAGACACTCTTCACCAATTTCTCTCCCTTTTTGAATCTGTGTGTAAACCCACTTGTAAATCAGATAAAGAAGATTAAATAGCAAATATCATTGTCATTTACTGAAATAAAATTGAAATTAACAATAAATATTTGCATTTTGTTAATTTTACACACAGCATATGAATATAATAAAATCTTATCATTATTAATATATTGACTGGCTGTCATATATTTTGGGCTTATGTTATTATCTTGTATGTTTTTTTTTCTTGAATTATGATAACATCAAATTTTGTACCCTGAAGGTGAGATTCCAAAAATTCCTGGTCAGTCTAAGAATATTGTCAAAAAACTAAATGTGTCCCCTTTGCCCTGTTTGTCTGATGACTTGCACAAAACATGTGAACAGTAAATCAGACTGACTCAAGGCATCGCATAAAATTGCATTTCAACTCTGACGTGATGTGGTAAACCGTCCACATATTTGTATACTGTACATGCCTGTAGTAAATTGTCGTACAATATAGATTTCATGAGGAAACACGTGCAATATATTTAAAACCTGCAAGACGATTAGATATAAATGTTGATACAACCAGAGCTGGTACGATATGGTTAAGTGTTCGATGAATGACAACAATTGATGCCTATTCAATTTAAGTAATTTGAAGAATGGATGGGGAAAAATTGTGAAGGATGAAAATAAGCCACTTTTCCTAACAAACAGAAGGAATTGTGTTAAACTTCAACTCTTTTGTTGTAAAAACTCAACTGTTATGTTGCCAAATTTTACAGTTACTCAAGTGCATTTTGGGGAAACAAATCGATATTCAACATAGTTACATTTTAATATATATTTTTTCCATATTCATTGTACAGTTCTTTCCCATTTCAACCTGGCTGGTGGTGAAGGGATGTGAGGCCTTCTGTGGCTCTGTCATTAGATACGTTTAGAAAGATTCTTGACATCATATTTTAGTTTGTGTTAAAATATATTTGAACATATTGAGCAACAAAGTAGCCTAACAGAGCAACTGAAGTCATGTCCTTCTGACCGGCTGTCAGTTTTCTAATCCACCTGATTATTTGACTGAAGCAATGGTGATCTTGCAGCTATAAAAAGGAATCCCTTTCCTTTTTATAGGGGTCAACAGATTCTCATACTGTACAAATAAAGTTATTATTATTTTTACTGTATTAAGTGGGATTCAGACTAAAAACATTGCAGGGGTCTGTCATGGTGTTTTACCAGTGAGTGTGACACATTAATACATTCAATTGTTTATTAAATGCCAAAACACTGAACTATGGATTATAATACTCAGACAGGATTTTACAAGGGATATATTGTTTGACTGCATGACCTGTGCTGCGACTTGAGAAAGTAGGCTGTAAATAAACAATTATTAAATAATATGAATAAATACAGTTTTCTTAAAATGACACCATCAAAGAAGGAAACCAGCAAATAGGCCTACATCCCCTGATGGTTCCTAAAGCTTTCTGGTTTTTAAACACTCCTGTACAGTCTATGGGTTCTCATAAAGACAACATCAGGGGGAACATTTGCTAAATGTTAATGGTTGCTTCCTAATTGCTTCCTGTGAAGTCTCATGGTTAGTAAGCAAAGTAAATAAAAATAACAGCAATAATAATAATAACATATCTGCACGGTATGGGGAACCCAGCAAACAGGTCCCCTAACATTCCCTGATGGTTCCCTAAAGCTTACTTCAGTGTTACGACCTTTAAAGAAGCTGCAGCAGCATTGGGAAGTCCTTAATGAATTAGCATAGGGTGCGTTCACGAACATAGGCGAATCGATAATTGTTTCCTGGGCGGTCGTAACAAAAAAAACTGTCAGATGAATTTAAACAGCAAGGCTCCAGAGACACATCAGACTAGTTCAAAATGTGGCGCTTACATATTTCACAAAGGTGAGGACAGTAATCCGATTTAAAAAGAACAAACAAACCTAAAACCAAAAGATTTAGCTCTACAGAACAACGCGGATATGGAGTATTTGAGTGGGTAATATACAACTCGAGACCTATGAGCAGAAATGTGTTTAATTTTACTATATGGTTATTGTAATATTACGATATTTATTCCTTGAAATATGGCTGGGTGTGGATACAGGTCTGGACGTAGGACAACCTATCATCACAAACCCCGCTGTAGTCACATGTCAGCGCTGAGCAGTTTGAACAGTATTATTATAATCTCATATCATTATGATTCATTATGATGTCTTTCTCTTGTGATTGTACACGAGGACTGAACCTGAGTGCGAAAACTCTGCAGTGATTTCTTTTCCGCGCGGAACGTGAACGCTGCTCTGGAGGAGGGAGTGCGCATGCTCGCAGCCTGAGTAAAAATAATAGTGTAGTGTAGCTTAGATATGAGCTTATTTACAGGTTAGCCGTCAGTAAGCTTCGCCTCTGTGTGTGTCCGCCTGTGTGTGCGTCCTGTCGGGCCGTGTACGTCGGGACGAGCCGGGGAGCACCGTCCATGAGCCGCAGACACAACTTCCAGCTCGTGTAGAAGAGTCGGCGCGGCGCTGCAGGAAACGGACTATGTCGGCTAATAAAACAAAGAAAGTCAAAATGGCTACTAAATCTTGTCCTGAGTGCGACCAACAGGTGAGAGACCGAGCGGACGCCTCGTCCCCGTGAGTGTGAGTGATGTGGAGTTTATTGTTGAAGGTGGTCATGGCTGCACAGACGGAAATGGAGGGTTCAGTGTCAGTGATTCGTCCAAAACACACAAACACAGCAGAGACCTGAGGCTCAGCAACTTACTGCTGCTCTGTTCTGCCTCTGCCTCTCTCTCTCCTGTAACACACACTCTGATGTCCTGTTGTGACAGTCTGCTGTCCAGCACGTGTCATACTTGTGTTCTTTATATTTCATATTGTATTCATGTGAATTAATCACTAGATTTAAAAATGTCTGGGTGTAATTTACTATCAAGAGCTTAAAGTAGTTAGCTATCGTTTATGGACATTTAAACCCAAGGTGTATTACAGTACATTTGCTTTTCAGATACTTCCTATTTATTAACCAGAAAGTCATGTGCCATTGTCCAGGACAAGTCGATACATAATGTCCTTCTGGGAGAAGGAACTTGGAACCAGAACTGAAATAATCAATATTTTATGTCTGTGACTAGTAAATGTGTCAGGGGGAAATAGTTCTGATGAGGATGATTATTATTAGCATTGTTGTTATTGTAGTATTTTAAAGGGGTATTACACCACTTTAAACTGCAATTTAAACATCCGAGCAGGTATATGTGAGTAAATGTTGAGTGTCTGAATCTGACATTTGAATCTCTTGAGTCAAAGCCTGTCTGGGCTGATAATAACACAATCAGAGGTTGTTGTTGTTGATGTTGTTGTTGTTGTTGTTGTGTCCCGTAGACCTAACATGCTGTGTGTCTCTCCCCCTGCTCTTTCTACACATGGACGGTTCAGAGTAGCATTTTATTTAATCATGGCATCAGTTACTTAAATATGCCAGACTTTTGCAATGTTAAAGAAAGTGATAAAAACAATTCCTCAATCATCACAGCATTCTTCCACCAAGTTGTGTAGTAATCCTTCCTGTGGTTTTGGCTTAATCTAGTTTACAAACCAACAAACAGACAGGGGTGAAAACACACCCTCCCTGGCAGAGGTAATACAACCTGCGTTTAGCCTGAACTTAACCACAATCAGGAGAAAATAGTGTAATTTCTCCTAGAACGGCTCCTGCTCCTATTAGCACTCTGTGGACACATGGACTGTTGGCAGCAAACTATTTTCACAGCTCAGCTTTCCTCAAAGAAGTTTATTAGAAATTATTATTATTATCACTAAAAAAGCATTTGTGCAAGGTCAGAAAGCTGCTCCTCTACTGACAGATCTCCGACTCACATGGCAGTATACAACTACACACTGGCTGCAAAGGTTGGGAGTGGCAGAGTTCTGAGGAAGCAAACTCTTTGTGTTGCATCACCTGTTTTTCATCACCTGACCCAACACTGAAACCAGCGATGGGACTTTCACACCCACTTCATGTTTTCTTAGTTGTGCAAAGGTGAGAGGGGCTTTGAACCCCAGCTTTGAACCCTCCCCTCGCTTTCATTCTTGACACAACTATTTCTGACAACTGTCATGAACAAGCCGAGTGCAGCACTATGAAGGCCTCTCGGAGGAGACGTTCTGAGAATATGCACAGACTTTACATTATGTGGTGTTCCCATCATTTTGCCTTCCACTGTGGCTCTTCAGAACAGGTGTAAACACATGTGGGTTATTGATGTGTATGTCATATGTACTTGATCTGTTTGAGGTTAATCAGACACAAGGGATGCTTTCGCATCTATTTTGTTTGGTCTGGACCTTCGCATGATGTAGTGTTTGAACGACGAGAACGTTCATATTCAAACTAATGTCGTGTACTACGTCTGAAGTTGGTGATACTGGTACTAAAACCATAATGATATTACAGTGGCAATGAAATTAGGGAAATATATTCTCCATTCAAATAGATAGGCATAGCCCACATAGGTGATGACGACAGGACGTATGTATGTCATAGAAAATGAACTGAAAGGATTAGCTTGGTGGAAGGATGTAGTTTGGGTCAGGGAAAATTCCATTAGTGTGGATCCAGGATTTTTATTTTCCCCTTCAGTTACTTTACAAAACAGGGTGTTTTTCAACATTTTCTAGTATTATAGTTGTTTTCTTAAGTGTAGAGTATTCATGTGGATGAGATGTTAAAATGTATATCACATACATGTAGCAGCACAGGGCCTGGAAAGGAATCCAATGTGTAAATTGCCAATCACTAAGATCAGAATTAAACACTTGACAAATTCAATTTGTCTCTGATAGCCAACACATTTTAATACATTTTTTCTAAAGCTTTATTGATTTTATTGAAGTGTAAATAAATAACTATGTTGAGCCTTTCAACTCTGCTACAGTATGCAAGTAAAATCCTGCCCATGGAACATGATGTGAAAATCCCCTGGGTGATACCACTCTGCATGTATCTGCTTGTATAATTTAACTGGTTGAAAATCCCTGTCTTCTGTATGTGCTGATTCTATGAGTTGCTCTGCTGTGGCGTTCATGGGTCAAAGGAAAAATGTCACAGAGATTAAATCTTAGTGTTTCCTGTTTGTTTCTCTCTAGATCCCAGTTGCGTGCAAATCCTGCCCGTGTGGGTATGTGTTTATTAGCAGAAAACTGCTAAATGCCAAGTTAACGGAGCGCTCTCCAGCCATAGCAGGTAAGACTCAGCTGGAACAAAGCTCTTTATTATGTCGGCAAATTAAGTTTGACCTTGTGTGAAAAACACTTTCTTCATCATTCTAAGTGTGTATGGCTGTAAGAAACATTAGTTAAATAAAGAAGTGTATTACTTTTTCCAGTGCTGTCATTTGTGCAAATATATTTCATATATATTAACATATATTTCAGAGTGGTTGGACCACACTGTCAGTTTTTCATTATCCATATTTTCCTCTTTAGAGAAGCTGGACTTAAAACGTAGGAGGACAGAGCGCATTCGCAGAGAGCGGATCGACTCTCCTCTAACCAGTGACATGGAGAACAGGAGAAGGTCCCGAGCCAACAGCCAGTCAGATCCAATCCGCAGGGGAAGGGGCAGACCAAAAACAGTGGGGCTGAAGAAACAGGAAGAGGAGAAAGGTGAAATAACTGATCATTTATATACAGTTGGATATTACAGGCCTTCAAGTAGATACTGTCTGAAAATGTGCACCATGCGAATAATTTTGTTACTGTGCAAAAATGTTCGAGTAACTACTGCTTCAAAGTTCGATTTTCTGTCTGGGAAAGCAAATGTTTCTGAAACTGGTTCTGAAACTTATTATATTTATCATGTCATGCTACTGACCATTTCCCCCATGTTAAGCTTAAACCCCCTCTGCTTAGCTGGGTAATGGAAATATAAAAGTTACTTGTTTAGTACAGGCTGGTAAGGCAAGTAGGATTCTGGAACCAGGAGTGGTCTGACTGCATTTTTATATCTCCCATACCATCACAGTAATATCTGTCATCATTACTGAATGTCAGAGAGATACAAGATGATAAAAGTATTAATTAGCAGTTGAGGATAATATTTGATGGGAAATTGTGGCTGAAATGCAAATAATAAGTGAGAAAAACTAGTTTTTTTTTTAATTGATTGAAAATTTTGCTTTGATTGAAATCTTACAGATTGCTTCATAGATCTCAAACATAAGCAATGAAATTGGCCAAAAGACATGAACAAAGTCTTACTATACATGTACGTCTCTTACTTACAACCTTCTCATATCACCTTGCTCTTATGGACCATGTGTACGCCTGGTCTCAAGGATGCACGAAGTTTGCACATTCTTCCTTTATTAAAACAGGTTAAATCATCAAGTCTGGTTTTTGTGTGTATGCATTGTTCACACATCTGACCCCTGGTCCTCTCCACTCCGGACAGTCCACTTGCTCGTATTGCTTGTTGTGCTCTCTTTATATTTGTCCTCTTAGTGAAGTTCTCTTCCTGAACATTCTTCCTCTGTGAAAGTCTTTTTTGATGCTTGTAAAACAGAAATTAGTTTTTGTCTTTGAGGTTGTGCTGGGTGTTAGTGCAGAGGACAAGTTCGGATTGTGTCCCAGCCCCTGCAGTCAGGGACATTTTACATGTTCTTCTTTGCCTTCACTTTAAATAACTTACTCTGTAATTGTCGCTCGAGACTGACTCGCTCTCACTACAACGTTGTTTAAAGATGAATCCATCATTTCTGAGCTGGACCGTGTGCACGGATAAGAAGTGTTTCATTATATCAGAAGATTTCTTTGTGGTCAAACTGCTCCCTGTACTAAACTTTGTGCACTAGTCAGTAAAGACGCCACACACCCAGTTCAAGTTCATGCAGATCTACAATGTTAGATATCAAATTCACCTGCTTACGTGGGAACGACTGACGGCTATAACAAGTTGTTCCACTCCAGTCCACCAGGTGGCCGTAATGCAGAAAACATGGCGGAGATCTGTTGGGCATGCTCTAGCTCTTTGGAAATGAGATAATTGAGTTAATGCTGGTAAAGAGACGATCATGAGAAATAAAGTGTATTTAAAACACCTGAAATGGTGGACTTACAGTGAGGAAACCTATTTTACAAGCTGTTGCAGAGATTTACTGAAATAAAAAGCTGGAGAAATTTGTTTTGGGTGGAAACAGTTCTTCTGTATCTTCATTATCAAACTACTAGAGTAGCCTCTGTGTTCTGTATGAATTGTTTATGTAGTTCAAGTAGATGCAGCTCAGATCAACCAACATGTAGTCCACCGTGTAAAATTGGGTCCTTTAATTTGTTGTCACATATTGTTTCATTGGCAAAAGCCTCCTGCAGAGTCTAGGGTTTGTTTAGTGTCTCTCGTCCAGAGAATCTTTCAGTAGTGTTTGACAGGATTCTTGTGTGGGTGGTAAAAGAGGTTGGTTGTGTTTTCATTCTGTTGTGGGACCAGTGTGAGGCGTTATTTAGTTTTCTTTTCTGTGTCAGACTTTTTATACCCAAACCACATCCATGTGAAAGAAGTAGCTCCTCTTTTAGTACCAGACTTCTTGTTTTGTTGCGACTCGTCAAAGCCCTTCCTGTTCACAATGACCACATTCTGTCTCACATTCACTCTCTTCCATGTGTGTTTGTGTTGCCTTCAAGTAAATTCCCTTCTTGCTTCAGTGCTGTGGGGCAGAGCATCAAGTGCCGTCCAAATGTCATAGATTATTGTAGTTAGTATTTCTTTACAGATCACCCACTGGGACTCTTCTGAGCCAGTACAAGTACAACCCAGCTGTTAGTAATTTTTTCATTCTGGTTTAGTTCCTGCAGTTTAAGCTTGTGATGCTCGTGGTATCAAACATCATTTTATTTAGCATCTTCAAAAACAGATCCCCAACACTGGCCTCCCCCTGTCCCTTTCCCTTCTCATTGTGTCTTTCCCTCCATGTCCTTAATTCCCCCTGTAATGTAGATTTTTTTTTTTGCGGTACAGTTCTGTGTCACATTTGCAGAAGTAGGTTAATTTAGTCAAACTCAAATATTTTTTTTTATCTGTGTGCTCATGGTTTAAATGATATTAGATAAAAAACCTTTTTCTGTGCTGATTGTGTTTTGTTTCGTCCACAGAGAAACAAGAGAAGGAGGTGGATATTTACGCTGGTCTCTCTGATGAGAAGGCCTTTGTGTTTTCTGTGGCCTTGGCTGAGATCAACCGCAAGATCCTGGGTCAGAAACTCATCTTATAAATGAAACAATGAAAAACTTGAGAAACCCAGCACACAGGACCTACTGTAGGAAATCTTTTAATGAGGACGACCAAAGAGGACGGAACTGGATGGAGCTAAACTTTGACCTGGACGTGCTTCACTTGGATATTGATGAAGACGATGGATTTTTTTTACAGGATTCTAAACGTACTGTCATCGATTCCTGCTATGTGCAGTACACAGCATGTGTTTAATACAAATACGTATAGACTCTGTCAGGTCACTTTATTTAAGATGAATTTTTCCTCATTGTGAGTGCTGATGTTTAAAGTCAGAGAAAGCTGCAGTCAACTCATGGCAGTGTCCATAGTTCCTGCAGTGATACAGAAATTCACACAAGTATTTCTGAGACTGAGGTTCTGCCTATGTAGTGAATGAGTTGATGACCACAGCAGAATGCCATATATAATTGTATAATGTGATGATATCACAATATACTGTATGTATTATAAACACAACATACAACCTGAATAGGGCAGGCTGTCTGGGCTCAAACATCATTCCTTACAAATAGTTTTTAAATTGTCTCATCTTAGTGTTTTTTATTAATTAATTAATTATTATTTAATTATTATATGGACTCATCCTGAACAACCAAACATTTATTTGTTCACAGAATGAACAGTTGACCAGAGACCAACAGTGGAATATTATATATATATATATATATATATATATACATTCAGCAAAAATACATTAAAAAAAAACGCAAGAATTCCATCTGCCATGTTTTGTGTGGTTATAACTGCTGATCTGTTTAATTCTCTACAAGTATGGCTCATCTCAAACCTATTGATAAAGTTTATTGAAAGGGATTTGACAGGTTTGTAGCTTAAAAATAGTTCAGTGGCCAATGGATGCTTTGTATTTTGCAAGAGACATAACCACCCAGTTCTGGCTTTTTAGCTTAGTTTTAGAAAATTCATTTTTTACCAACAGCAGTTTTAAATCTACTTTTTAGTCTGGCTTGCTTTCAGGTTTAGTTTCATCTCAGGGAAAGGTATGGTAAAATAAACAGAACACACTCTCTGGTTCTGTGGGTCAAATCCAGCTGGGGACATGGAGAACTGTGAATAAAAGAAAAAGTGATACAACAACTCTATCTACAATCAAGCCAACCTCTGGATGTAAATTGGAATCTAAAATCTCTTAAAGAAGGAGCCTGATATGACTCAGAAAAGAATGATATTGTTTTTGGGAATGGAACAATGTTACCCAGGCCACCCACCACTTTATAAGCAGTCTAGTCATCTACACAGGGCTTTGAGAATTACTCAACTAATAGTTTGTTTAATTTTAAAAGAGCTGAGATTATCCATTTAGACCAAATATAACACACCACTTAGTTATCAATTCAGAGGAACGATTAAAGAAAAGATCTGCATGTCCCACAATGTCATCATCTCAAAAATGTTAAAACATAAATTCTTGTGAATAGTATTAAGTCTCTACAGCAGAAAGTATTTTCACATTTAATCCCTTAATGTATCACAGGTCATTATTTGAACATTTTTGTCATGGTTTTTGTTCTATAGGTAACATGTAAACCACAACTGTAACTTTCTTTTGTTGAACACTTCAGTAATATGGTGAATATACTCTCACTTGGAGATACTGTGGTCAATAAAGTTTTCTTAAAAGAAAGGTTTTTTGGTATGAGTGTTGACTCACTAATATTGGTGTGTAGAGCCCATTCTTATAGGCTGGACAGGAAGCAGGTAACTGTAGTGTGTATAGCTACTTCTGCTGACTCAACGTTGTGCCACATCCCCAAAATCAGTGAGTGAGTGGTTGATCCATCTGTCAGGTTTGAGTTTGAGATGAAGTTACACTGGTTGGCCAGTGATTTAAACATTGTTTTTATTTCCTCTGACTTCCCCTTCCTTACAGGATAAACAAATCCTCACCATAATAATATATTTGAAGTATTTAGCACATTTCATAACACAAAGTCATCAAGGTTCTTGTCCTGTCAGGCCTAACATGCAGTCTACAAAAAAAGTTTTATTTGATATATTTCAGATCATAATAAACTACATCAACTACTATATATGAAGAAGTGGGAAGGAGGATGAAACACGTTCTATCAGGACACTTTTCTTTTTGTAAAGATTTGTTTCATAGAAACACTCAATGTATAGATAAATTGTACTAAGATGTTTCATGATAAACCTTTGAATGAGAACAATTGTTTTGATTGCGAAATACGCATATAGATACATCAAAAGCACCTTTAGAAAAATAAGTAAATTATACACTCATTCAAACAAATAAACATTGGATAGATGGGACCAGTTTGAGGCATAATAGTTATTATAGTTAAATATATTACAACTACATAGTGGAAATGTTTGGAAACAATAAATATGTAATGTTAATAATAATATGCAGGCTAAATGAAAGCCTCGTCGACTTTGATTGAACAAACACGTAACACAGAATCTGCAAAACAACAATTCTGGTTCTAAGATCAAATTTCTTCAATAAGAAGCTACACATTTTTTTGTGTTATGGATGTACAGTCATATTTTAATACAATTCCCATGGAGCTAAAAACATTGTTAGTCCTCTGTAAAATTAAATAGCATAACTAAAAATGAATTATCAATAAAATGTAATGTAATTTAATTTCTCATACTTCCTTTCCTCACAGAGGTGTTGTGTCTGTCAGGTCCGTTGTTAAAGAATATAGAAGCATGGCTGTTAATATCTGCTTCTCTAAAGTGATTATTTGGATTTGTATTATTTTATTGTTTTATTTTGATATCACTTACCTTGTGTTACTTCCTGTTTTGGGAATGGTGGGCCCTGTGTGTTTCACCTGAATCCAGTGATCCCTGCTGTTCAGTCTCTGTGCTCCCAGTCTCTCTCTGCCTGTCCTTTCAGCTCCTCAGTGTTTCTTCCTCCTGCTGTTCTGTTCCCTGTACTTTACATCACACAATGAGGACGATGCAGACCTGTTTTTTTACAGCAGACTGCCAGAGCACTTCACAGCAGAGACACGCGCAGAACCGATGATAGGTTAGAATCTGTGGGCAGTCTGCAATAAAAATGGTATTAAAGTGGGTGCCACATCGTATAATCAGATAAAACCGAGGACAAAGCCTTTTCACTATGTACCAGACAATGTTCAGAAAGTGACCTTGTCTACCTTTACCATGACGTTAGACACATTCAACGATGAAAAGGTCTGTGCCAACTGTGCAGAGGCATGATGCACAGAATCTCCCCCCCTCATTTCCCACAAGGCCTTTTCATCTGGCAGTTCCATCACGTTGGACTGCTTTACAAAGCAGGGGGTTGTACCTAACCATGAGGGTGATCAGGCATACAGGCAGAGGTGGACTGATTCATTTAACTTTCAACCTGTGCGTTTAGCAAAGACCCCGCTGCTCCAGGGTTTGTTGAAGGAAAGACATGTTTAAACAATTCTATCTCTAATTTGTGTGGAATAGCACTGAATGTGTTCAAAGGAAGGAACAGGCTGGATTAGACTGATAACTGACAGGAAGGTTGGGATTTCTATATAAAAAAAAATGCACCTGCTACGAGTAGACAACATAACTTATGTAACCACTTCTTTCTTGCAAGGCTAAATGTTTTACTTTGTTTTTTTGAAGTGCACTCCAGTCTAGACATGGAACTTAATAAGATCAGTGACTGTCCATGAGTGGCATAGAAACTACTTGCCATGTGGAACTTTATTGCCTGTACAAGCACTACCACAAGAGGGCAGCAAAGATCAGCCTGAGCAGCCCCTCCATCCATTTGGTGTGGAAATGAAAAACTCATACATTTAAATCTGGAATAGCTGAGCACGTTAACATCTAAACTCTTCATGGTGTGATTCGATTCACTACCTCTTGAATTGCGTAGCTTTCTGCTTTGCTGTTGATGTAGGAAATGTAGTTGATTAAAGGTATAAGGTAATATACAACAGAACTAAACAGAAATTCAATTTATTGTGAGTTCAGTAATTGTCATGCTCTAATATCCTAATCCTAATTAACAATACTAATATTGATTGAATACTATGATGCTATTAGCTTCTTACACACAACTTAAAGGTGCTATATGTACATGTAAGTGTACTGTGACCATGGTTTCTTGCTGGGGGTGTGGAATTCGTGGTGGTGGTCACTTTCCGAGAGCTTCAGCCCTCGTTGCTTTTACTAGACAAGAGGTTACGATGTAATACGTCCTCTGAGCGGCATTACGTCGTCTTCAGGACAGATGCTGCATCCAGATGTTTTCTAGGGATGCACGATAATATCGGCAGGTCATCGGTATCAGACGATAAAGGCTTTAATAGGCCTTATCGTCATCGGCCCAAAATGAATATTTCTGCCGATATGACAGACCGATAACATGAAGCTGTTTACCATGTCATAGACGAGAAATGAAATTGCATCGTCTGTGAAAAGGCAGAGATGCTCAGTTTCATACCTCTCATACTTGACATATAGGATATAGGCTTATTATCATTTATTGGACTGAAAAGGAGGGCTATGTTTTCACTAAGGACTGAAGCTGTTTAAATATTGTGCCGTTTCTGGCATGTTGTGTGTAGCTCTTTGTGCAGCACAGATTGAGCCTAGTTTGAAGTTCCAGTTTTAAGGATTGTATAACCCCATTATGGGCCCCTATTTGCATTAATTCAGTTAATATATTATTGAGTTTAAGCAAGTCTTTAACACAGCACACTATGTCTATTGACTTTCTTTCAGTTGGCTTTAATTGCTGTGCAGTTGTACAATGCACTTACTTTCACATGATCCCTGTGGACAGAATTTATATTTAGTGACTTTTTTAGCAATTTTTGAAAAGGGGCCAAATTTGCCCTGGTTGTGGCTATTGTTAGGATTGCCTCAGGGAGAGGTAATCCTAACAATAGAGTCTTGTGGTGTTCACAGCCTCGATCGGACCTCTGAATTCTCTGAATGCCAAGTTCACAAGTTTTCTGACCTTGTTGAAGCCACAGAAGTTTATTTTCCATTATGTTGTGGATAAGCCTCTTTTAATTAATGTTATTTTATGTCTGAGGAAAATGCTGAAATTCCCAAATGCCTCATCATTTCCTGTCATCATGCTTTTGTATGTCCTGCAATAAGTTACCTGCCTGCTAGCTTGCTCGCATATTGCAGTTGCGGAGAAGTTGTGTTGTCATGACTTAACCACTTGAACGCCAAGCATACACATGTTGTAACTTTCCTTCAGAGCAGTGTATACTGTAATGAAAGGATTGGATTTTGATCTGTTATTTTAGTGGCCCCGATGTTTATCCTTAGGATCAGCTCTGGTCAACTCTAATATCTGTGAATATAAAAACTCCAAGGTCTCAACAAAGAGGCTCAACACTGTTGTTAAACTGTCTAATCAAACATTTATTTATTATGTATTCAGCTTTACCTTCAGACAAATTGGCAGCAAAAAATATATTTCAACTCTGAGCCCAAATTTGATGCTTTAAAAGGAAGTGCTACAGACAATAAAGCCAGCCATAAATCACCAAAGGGCTTGTTGAGATAAGCCTCTCCCCGACCAGCCCGTCTTCATGAGGGCTGGGCTGTGAGCTGCTGAGATGACCTCTACTCTCAACAGGCAAGGGATGATCCTCACATCTACAAATACACTGGAGCAAATTTCCATAAAAGTCATTGTTCTGAAAAACTGAAGTGAATATTCAAACTCTAAAAGGTTACTTTCTCCAATAAGACAGGTGGTAAATTAGCGTAGAGACTAATAACAGCAAATGACCAGTAAACAAGGTGGCATATGTAGATAACAAAATTACAGACAGACAATAGATACAATTTAAAAAGCGACAGTAGAGGAAATTGAAACATGTTGCATATTCACCCCAAACCACCCTGTTCTCTCTACTTTACTATCCACATCTACTCAGTGCAGCTTGACATGCTTTACACCCCGAAGTCTGAGGGCAAGAGAATGGATGTAAGAAATTCACGAGAACAACTATCAGCAGTCTAATGACACTCTAACATTCACTTGTTGTGTTTGGTGATCTTTGTGTTGAAGTCCATCTCTTCCCTTTTTCCCACTGGAGATCCAGGTTTGTCATTCCCTCAGTCAGCCTGGGCCCGCCCTTCCTCCCTGCTAGTTGTAAGGCTTCTTCAGGTCTGCAGACTCGTCAACACCCTCCCACACTCCTTCCACAGAAATCCCCTTGTTTGCTCTTTGAATTCTCCACCAGCCCATCTCTCCTCCCTGCTGTGACTTTGTTCACCCATCACTGTCTGTCCTACTGGCTAGAATAGATAGTTATAATAATAACGACCAACAGCCATGATATCTAATGTGCCATGGGTACTAGTAAGGAAAGTGCTTAAGCGGTTGAAGCTAAAAGTAGACATCAATTAAAGTGGCACTGAAGTGCAAGCCTTCCATCTCAGAGCAGCATTCTGTATATACTACCCTCTTAGGCTGTCGTCTCAGAAATTGCATCAAACAATTTTGTCATTTTCGTGGAAGTGTCTCGTGACAGAAGGCTGACGCTTGTCAAGCTGCATTTTGTGGACATTTGCACATTGTGAATAATCCTGGGATGTTTCAATCATTCAAACAACCAATGAATCAAATCTTGTATAGCCAATATTCATAAATCACAATTTGCCTCAATTTGTCTCCCAGTGACAATGATAACATGCTGCTATTTATCAAATGTTTATGTCAATTATCTAAGTTTAGCATGTTGGCGAGGTAAGATTAGCTCATTAAGGCAAAGTGCAGCAGAGATGTAGGGGTGGAAATTATGTCAGTCATAAGAAGTTCACGTTTTCCCAAATGACTCCCAAAGTGTGTACAACAGCAAGAGAATGCATCACACAAATGTTCAGTGAATTCCGACAGAAGTGTGTTCAGTCTGTTGCTAAACCAAACTCTGATATTCAGTTTAGTATAAAAGTAGTCTATACAGTACAATCACTGTACATAAGGGCACTTTCTCAGCAGCCGACTGTTTCTATCAGGTTATGATTGTTTCTGTTAATCTCTAAAGCTATTTTAACAAGAAAGTAACTGTAAATCACAGCCCTGCTGATAAATGTTCTTGGACACCAATGTGGAGAGCTCCACTGTAAAAAGCTCCTGATTCCCTCAGTGACATGGTGAGCCCTCTTTGAAAATGTATTGATATAGTTGATCCTAAATAGCTCTAGTCTGATAGAAATGTATTAGTTCTGCAGATGTTTGGTCATTAACCCCTGGACAAAGTAAAATGATGACCAGGGCAGGACCAGGTTAATTATTAGAATCTAACATCCACATGTTTACAACACACTGCATACACTGTTACTGTTCTGTGTAAATATATTTTTTGTTTTCTGTTTATTCTAGTGATGCAGTGCTTAATTATACACATACAAATAAATTGATTTAAAAAGAAAATCCCTTCTCTCAGTCTTGTCCTTGAGTAAAATGAATACTCCAAACAAGCAGGGGGCAGTATATTATGCTGTAAAAATAAAATAAAAAGCCCTTAGGTGCGTTCTTCTTTATGATGGTCAGACTGGCCCTCAGACACATTGGGACAAATCCTGCTGGGCTGTTGTATCGGTGGCCGATGGCCCTCACCACCACACTATGTGCCCTTGTCAATCAGGGTGAGCATGGGAGTGTGCTGCTCGTGTGTTTGGGCTCACAAGCCAATAAGATCTAATGTCAGCATTAAGAAATCTGACCTCAGTATAGGGCACTTGCTAACTTGTTACTAAACTTGAATGGATTTGTAATTGAATGGGTGCTGAGAGTAAACGGCTGCTACACAGGTTTAGAGCCTTCTCACAGCTATTACTTCTTCATCTTCTCGTGTTGGACTGAGGGAAGACTGACTCACTGTCACCTCTAGAGGTATGAAGTGGTATTAGGGAGAAAGTGACAGGATGAGCCAAGGCTAGCTGGTTAGCATGCTAACTTAAAGGGGACATTGTATGCCCATTTTACCACAAGTTGATATGGTTCCTTGGGGTCTTAATGAAATGTCTGTAACATACTTTGGTCAAAATACCACAAGGATCATATAAAACAGCACCCTTTTTACCCTGTCTAAAACAGCCCTCCACAGAGTGACCTGTTTTGAGTGCCTGTTCCTTTAAATGCTAGTGAGCCAGCTCCCCCCTCCCCCCTCCCCCCTCTCCCCCCGTGATTTTAAACAATATAAATTACATATTTTATATGATATAAATTATCAAATATGCATCCCATACTTTGTATTCCCCTTCTGTTGTCCTGGAGTTTTAATTTTCCCAATCACATAATTAAATGTTCCCCTCTGCCCATCCACTACAAGCACACAAGCAGACAGACAGAGAGAGAAAGAGAGGGGTGGCGGGGGGGGGGGGCTATGAAGACCATCATTTACCCCCGAACCCCGACATTCAACGGGTACAACAGGCGGCTGTGCGCTTGAGAACGGCGCTGCGCTTCCGCGTCCGGTGTAAACCCGGCGTAACGAGTGTGGGGGGGCGGGGGGGGATGAGGTGGGGGGTGGGCCAAGGCCATGTAGGGAGACTTCCAGTGTATTGTGACGACACAATACACAGGAAGCTCATTCCAGTCATTCAAGCATGACGTTTCTGACGGAGAGGAACCATAACAAAACGCGCAAGTGTTTTTTTTCCAGAGTTTTTGGGTTGGTAGACATGCCAGATACCCACATTAACGTGTAGAAGAACTAACAAAGTGGAATTTTCATGATATGTCCCCTTTAAAATATTTCTTTGACACTGTATCAAAAACGCTTTACATTCTGTTGTAAATCTTAGAAACCTTTTTGAACGTTTCTATCATTTTACGCATTTGCTCTTAATGATACAAAAATAAATGTCCATGTATATAATTTCTGGTTTGGGGTGTTTGTTTTGCACCTGGCATTTTCTCTGAGTGAAAATATGTTTTATTATATATGTTTTTTAAATTGTCATGTCAGCAATCAGCACCACCAATCCAAAACAAATGGAGTCAGTGTCAAAACCCAGTCAAACCCTAACACACACACACACATATATTTGGGGGGGTGAACCACGTAAATGAGGGCAAACCTAAAGCCCATCCTTCCATTGGCTGATGTTCATTTTTCTTTTCCTGTAAGTCAGTCACAGTTCCATGAACAGCTCATTGAAGCTGTTTCTCTTCTTTTCCACTCAGAAGTCGTGATCCAGAGGTCAAAAGCTCAGAAAGAAGCATGTTACATGTGGCAGTCTAGACGGTGGCATCTGTGAAGTCCCGTCTGGTAAATCCTTTCTGAAAAACACAAAGCAACAATACAAATACTGGGTATGGTGGACAAACAATAAGGGTTGTTCCAAAGACTGATGCAGTGATTAGGTTAGCAATTCGTGCTGCCTACTACCATTTACTGCATGTTACTGTGCAGCACAGGACATCAAGTTAGAGAGACCTTTGCACTTTTCACCTCTGTATGTGGGTCTTTAATCCTGTTCAGCTTATTTAAAGTTCCAGTGGGTAAAATGTAGGTGAAAGTGATCTAATGGCAAAAATGGAATATATTGTGTAATCATCTAAACGTACGAATTTGTTTTCTTTACCCTAGAATGTGCCCTTTATATTTAAATACAATATATTTACACAGGGAGTGGGTCCTCTCTAAGGAGGCCGCCATGTTTTTTACAGTAATCCAAACTGGACAAACTAAACATCTTTTGAGTTGAAGGCTACCACATGTTCTCCTTCACGTTTGGAAGGGGAGGGTAAGGTGAGGGGCATTCAGCTGCAACATGCAACTTCACCACTAGATGTCACTAAATTCTACACACTGAACCTTTAAACCCCTGTTGCTATATTACTCTAATTTTAAAATCATTACACTGGCTTCCGGTTTTTATAATCCATTTTAAAATTTAATTCGGAACTTATACACACTAGTGGTTTCATGCAATTAATCTTCAGTTGTTCTTGTCATGAGCACTTTTCATTAAGACAAATAGTTCACATTTCCATGCTGACTATTTCCCACCAAAGGAGCCAGGTTTTTGCCTTTGAGGTATTGCAACAGCTTATCATATACAGAATATCATTCTTTTTTATGGCTTATATCAGCATCCTGACCTAATCTTTACTGCCCCCATGTGTTGAAGCCTCATGCCTATTTGAACAGTGTTTCCCAGTGCATTTCACAAAGTGCAGCTTTCTGAGGTTTGGGATAAGTCTTTGGTTTCGGTTAGGCATCACTGAGATCGATGGTTCAGGTAGGGCTAAAATGGGTAAGATTAAAGAACAACTTATATGAAAGCAGCAGTTTGACTCAACGCACCCACCTACTTAATAGCTAAATGTATATTTTTATATGTGACCTATGTTTTTTGTGCTACAGTTCTTCACAGCAGGGGTCCATTTTTAGTTTAAGACATTTTGACCTTATAAAGTTGTTTCATGAAAATGTTAGCAACCAGTGGCAGTTACCCAACAGATGTGGTGCGACATTTAAATTCATTTGGAGTCACGTTTTATATAACTGACAAATCCTATATTGGAATATTCCCAAATTTACTCTTCTTTTAGCTCTGTTTTTTTCTCCACCAGCTCTTGAAAAATATATCTTCTAAATGCTCCACTTTTCAGTTTTGATGTTGGATGTAGGATGCAGGTCATAGAGGGTTTATCAAACCCTTTTCAATGACAAGAGCAGCTTGATAAAAAGCAGAGACTAAACCCAAACTGAAGTAGCAGCCCACAAAACCTAGACAATGAGTTTGAAGACTTCTTGAACAAAGTGAGACAAAATGCTTGATAGTTAGCTGAGGGTTTATCACTCGGAGCAAGACCTTTCATGTTAGACATTGTCATTTGATCCATTGATAATTTGAAAATGACAGTTTAGAGAGCAACTACACTTAAAAATCCCCCTGAAGAATCCCCCTTGTGCTGTCATCTAGTGGTGACTAATGCCAGGAGCAGACACCTCCCACACACAATCATTGTAGTACTCCTCTCGGGTTATCTTAGGACATTTCTTGTCAGTCTATCTTTTAAGATGAGGACAAATTGATTTTGTCAAGAAAGCTCAAACAAAAAAGCTCATAGTTTGAATGAGAAGGAGTTGCCCTCTGGGAGCCATGAACAGAAGAATCCTTTACTTTGCCTTTCCTTTTTTTCTACACACAAAGGAATGTGACCTCTGCATATAACCCTTCCCAGAGAAGTGGACACACACACACACACACACACACACACACACACACACACACACACACACACACACACACACACACACACACACACACACACACACACACACACACACACACACACACACACACACACACACACTAGGGGTGGTGGGTAGTTTCACCTGCAGTGCCCACGGATCAGTTGTGGGTTTAGGGGCTTTACCCATTCACTGCCCCCCCGCCCAAAGTCCCAGTCATTTCAGGGAATCAAACCCTTTTGTCCCAAGTGGCTTCTCTTACCTCTAGGCCACAGCTGACCCCACCGCAAAGCTCTTGGCAGTGTGTCCACTGGTTATATAGATGCTTTGGTGCAGTTTGTTTGTTCTGTGACTTGTGAAGACAGCCCAGACTGTGGAGACAGTTGTGTTTTGTTTTGTCTGTATACAGAAGGAGCATAACAGCGGGCTGCCAAGTCCACCTAACCAAAGTCCTCTTTTATTCATCCCAGAAGGCACAAGAGAGACAAACCCACAATGTCTCAGCCAGATTCTCATTCCTGCTGAGAGCGGTCACTCAAACACTCAAACTTAACAAAACCAGAGACACAGGCAGTGACTGACAGAAGGAGAATATTCAGGAGATAAAGCAGCATTCAGAACATAGAGCAGTGCTGTCACCGTGTAAGACAAAAATAAAGGTTTTAGTTTATATAAATCTCTCAAATCATACAATTGTAGCTTTCTATGGTCAAGTTCTTCCACTACAATTAGATAGCTGTCTATAAAAGGAGCTGCTAGGCTTGTTCATGTCCAGGCGGCTGTAATCCTGTTAGCCATTCACTTTGGATTTTTATCAACTTCATAACCTGGAGAAAACCTGTTCTAAGTTGTACTCTTTATCCGATATTTGACTTCATTTCAAAAATACTCCCATTGTGCTGTGGGAAAAAAATTCTGCAATGCCTTTGACTTTTACTTATGCATCATGAAGCAACATCTCAAATTCTTCAAGTATTCTGTCTCCTGTCTACTCTATTTTACAGCATTCAAATGTCACTATACTCACTACATAGATTTCACAAGATGATAGTGAAGAATTGGGTGACTGAAATCTTGAGTAAATAAGAAAAAAGTAAGAAGCAAAAGTAAAACTTCATCACCACTGATTATCTAATGTATGACTTTGCAGAGTGAGAGCAACCCCAATGCAGATCAGAACTTTGGTAACTCTATATGTATTGACAGTCTGCTACAGAGAAGGTATTTTGTGTTTGCAGAGCCAAGTATCCCTGAATAAGGCATGGATAGAAGAGTAAAGTGAAGGAGGGAGGGATGGGACCAATTGCAAGAGAGAAATGGAGGTCTAGTGGGATAAAAAACAGATGTGTGCAAACATAAACCAGAAAAACATCTGGTGGAGATAAAGGTTCAGAGCACAATGTCAGCCAACACCCACACATTCTGCTTGCAATTTCAACGTCAGGATCACGCCTTCATTCAAACGTAGCAACATAAAACACCATATTAACAGTGAAATGTTATTTTTAGTTCTGCCTCTTCAATCTGTTTATAACACTGGGCTGAGATTTTATCGTCTCAGAGCACAAACAGAACATAATAAATCTTTGGGGGATGAGTAGGGTCATCAATGAGTAATAATTAAATAAATATAAATTAACAACTTAACAGAATTCAATATTTGATATTCAGTTAAATCAATATCACAAAATAACTTGAATTCCACAACAATGCTGACCGGCAAACATGTTGCTACTTCAAACGGAAATGAGATAAATCCAGTGATTTGTTTACAAAAACACCCCAACGAGAAACAAAGAGGATAAAGGAGCTTGGTCCGGGCCGACCTGATTTACAGATTCAGCAGCAAGTGATGAGGACGAGCTCACACCTTCTGCCGCTCTTGTTATGAGAAACACAGTTGATTAACTGGATGGTGTAAGTAATGACTTTTACTGCTTCAGCTGTTTGCTGTTTTGTGCGACCTAAAACATCTCTCTGAGAAATGCAAATGCCATGAAAGTTACCACAGTCACAATGAGGCTACATTTTCGATGCAGGCTACAGGACTGTCATATTGTGTGTTGGGTTGTTTTTAATGAGTCTGGCTTCAGTTCACACACACACACACACACACACACACACACACACACACACACACACACACACACACACACACACAAAACTCTGTGCCCCCACCCAATAAATGTTATCACCAGCCGCCACTGCGTAACGATATGATCACAAAACCTAAAACATCAGGAAAAGTAATGGAATACGAAACTTGAAAATGCTCTCAGAAGTAAAACATTTGCTTGTCTCAAAAAATTCTAATGTTTTGTCTTTAACTTTATTTTGATGAGCACGATGTAGAAACGTTATCTAACACATTCACTGAATTGTCTCTGTCAGTGAGTGAGTCGCTGCTAAAGTGCCATGGACCAGAAGGAAAACAGATAAATAACTGAGACTTGAAAGTGAGTCAGAAACAACACCAGCAGTGCAAGAAAACAGGACCCTTGTCTGGACATAATGCGGGAAGTTAGTGTCTTGGACCTGTCTCACAAACCAAGGGCCCAACGATTTGAATGGAGACTTTAGTGATGTGGCTTCCAACTGGTTTCAACTGAAGTAACCCTGAACCACTCAGTAAGTTGACTGTCAGGTCACATGACAGTACCAGTGTAGTTCAGTTCTCTGCAAACACTTCATGAGGTTTTGGCTGACTCTGAAATCTAAAGGCCTCCTAGTGACTGTTCAGAATGGACTCTTTCACTCATGTAACAAAGTGAAATCACTGGTGTGAGGAACCAGACTCACTCAGAGTACTTTTTACTTAACATACTCTGGTGCAATATGATTGGTGTACAACACTTCCAAGTTAACAAGTTAATGTGCTTCATTCCTGTGGCAGATCCTCAAGATTTAAAACTCTTCATGTTACAAACGTCTGAGCTATGACACGGAGCCCTACCTCCAAATCCAAGCTGATGTTTAAATCTCTAATGCTTAGTTCAAATGGAAAAAAGTTTACATATAATGTAATTCTATTGACTGATGTCTTGGTGAGCGAGCAGCACTTTGTTAAACCTGCACTCTTTTGTCCTGAACCAAGATTTGTTTGTTGTTGCTGCTTAGCCAGCTCTTTAACAAAGGAACCATGGTTGCAGCTATCGTTTGTGTTCAACATTTGAATGTTTTTTGTTATCAGCAGCTGTGGTTCTCACCTGTTTGTAGTCTTTGTGCAGCTTGTTGTACTGGAACATGTTGTAGAGCACAGTTGAGGCTGCTTTGGCAGTTTTTACACTCCCAGAGCTAAACCAAGACACAGTGAGAAACAGGGAAAACAAGGAGGATTAACAAGGAGGAAATTCCAGAGCATAAGCAGGGGGGTGGGGGTGGGGGTGGAACTCACTGATAAACACTAAAAATGAGCAGATAATTGGCTGAAGGTTATATGTTTGTCTGGCCACTGGGAAATAACAACTCCAGAATATGTAAAGTAAACAGGAAACTGGGAGGTCGAAGCTCTGGTGTATCTGATTGTGAAACCTTAAAAATCTTGACCAATTATAAGGAGCCCGGAAAAGGTTACTCAATTAAACAGTTTTATAATATTATTGGTGAGCTTATATTTTGTACTTTTCCTGCTTTCTGAAGCACCAGCTCTTTTCTCTCACTGTACGACACTGATAGTTTTCACATTGTAGTGGAAGTCAGTCCTACCTGTTATCATGGAAGGTCTTAATGCCCACCAGTTTGGGAAGGCCGTTGAAGTGGGAGACGTCTCGTGCTGCCATAGAACTGCAGGTGACCAGGTGATTGAGTGCTCCACACATATTGGACACCACCTCGCTGGACGGGGTTTTCTGTAGACCATCACATGGCAGCTTGGACACAAGAGCATTCACCATGTTCTTAGCTGCAAGGACAAAGAGGAAATGGTGGTTGTCTGACAGGAGAAAATGCTCCGAGAATTTGTTCACAATTGAAAACCCTGAAAACTTTTACTCTAAAATACTCAAAAAGATTCAAAGCTGTAACTGCTGCCAAAGGAGGTTCTAAAAAGTACTGAGTTAGGGATCTGAATATTTTGTTGTTGTTAGATTAATGTTTTTGATTTTATGGATGACAGTTAGCGAGAGAGTTTTTTGCCTCAAGGAGAGAGGAAGACCTTGAATGATTTTGATGGTGTCTTACCCATGTTGTCTTTATTGGCAGAGTGTCTGGCCAGATTTCTCAGCAGGCCAGTCAAAGGTCTCAGCTCCATCTCACTGTTGGTGTCTAACAGATCCAGCAGGATGGGCAGCATCTTCTCCTGCTCCATCACCACACCACTCAGCACTGATGACCACTGGCAGAGAGGGACACACATCACATCAGCCTGAGTGAGATTCTCTTCTCATCATTTTGTGCTCTATCTGCTCTTGAAGGATCCAATTTCGAAGCAACAATAAATGACTTCAGTTTACATGAATATACAGTACGAGCATAGTTTCTGTGATAGTTAAGGGCCTACCCAGGTCTCTCCTGTGGTGATATTTTGCAGGGCTCCTATGGCAGCCTCACGGCTGGTGGAGCTGATGTCCCTGTTTTGTAGAACAACCTTGTACATCTCCACCACCTTGGGGTGCCACAGCCACTCAGCCCCTTTAGGTTGTCGGGACACCTCCGACAGTATGGTCAGGTTCTGGTTACGCTGCAGTGGAGAGAAGGAAAAGGAAAGAATATTGTTAGTTTACAGTAGAATACAGTCTCAAACAGGTTTCATGATGAAAGTTTTTCTCGTGCATAATGTTATGGGCCTTGTGCATGTGTGCAACCTCTGCTTTTAAGAAAAGGCAAAGGAAGGGTCGAATTTTTATAAGACACCCATATCAGAATGGACACACACAGCCTGGAGGTGTCGACAAGCACAGCAGCTAAGAAACAAACAACACCATGGAGTTATCAGACATTACTGCCTCAGGGAGAATAGAGGCTGTCAGCTAAAATGACAACTTTGACTAGCAGAGCTTATCAGTTGTAAAAGGTAAATGGTCTGTATTTATAGAGTGTTTCTAATCTTGAAGACCAATCAAAGCTCTTTACGACAGTTTTTTGCCATTCACCCATTCACACACACATACAGTGCATCTATGGGCAGCGCTTTTTTCTATGAGGGGCAATTCGAGTTTCAGTATCAGCCAGCCACAGCCACCAAAACTCCCATAGACTCTATATGAAGCTCAGCGTAACTTTCCCACATTCTGCCCCACTCTCTTCCAGCCCATCATACGGTTGCTGTCAAACTTTAAATCCCTTCTCCTCTCTTCGGCAGTCAGCCGTCATTTCAGTGATCCGCTGTAACATGCCTCCACCCCAATCTCCTCCAGTCTTCAGCAGAGTCATCATCACCATATCAGGATCCTCAAACACCACCAGTGTCTAGAACATAGGTCTAGAACCTGGGGGGATTCCTATTCTACATTGTGCTTTACCCCTTTCTAGTCCTGATGACATCACAGAGGGGTCTAAAACACCAAAGGACTTAAAATATTCACCATCACCTTCTCTTCTGCATGGCAATAAATGCTTGTTCAACCGTTAAATCGAAGCCCCCCCAGGTATTAACTTCCCACTAGCCAGAAATGACCCTCGCATCTTGCGCTGATGATGTCAGAACAATTGGGGGATGGAGCATGTTATTAAAGTCCCACCGGTACACAAACTACACCAATCTTCAGTCAGTCTCAGCTGTTGGGCCATCTGCTAACATGGAGGAGGAAGGATATATGTCAGCCAGCATCAAGGGGTCAATCGAGTCCTAATGTCGGCCATCTTGTACCCTTGCTAATTAAGCTAAAGTTAACTACTTTAGATGACTTTGCCTGACTTTTGAAATGTTTCTAGCAAATTCATTTAAAAAATGGGGTTAGGGTTAGTGATCTTAAATATGCTCTTTATGGCTACAATACAGATTGTTCTAATATCTAAAGCTACACATCCCAGGCAAAAAGGCAGCATCCCATGGAAGGCATGGGAATAATTATTATATCACTGTGTCCTATTAATATAAATCTGTTGAGACTATTTGATTCTACCCCGTTTTGCTCGTAAGCTTACATACAAAAGATTATTGTTTGGCCAACTTAAAAAAATACTTCATTTCATAACACATAAACAATTTTTGTTTGTTAAACTTTAATTTCACAAATTACATTGAAATAATTGCCAGCTAAAATACTTTTTTTTTTTTATTTGTGTGTTGCCAGTTTTTTAGCAGATAAACATATTAACACACGGTTTATTATTAAATTTTGCTCTTATGTTTCTAGTTATGGAAAGGACAAAAATCACATAACCCTCCAAACTCACACAGTGCACAGTATCATTGTTTGTGTAGCTCCATGCACATTGCTGCAAGTATGGGGCCTGTGGTCCCTAGTTACCCTCGTAAATCCCTGTTAGGACAATCACTGTTCAGGGGGAGGGGTTTAAATGCACAGCCAATTCGGCTATTTGTTTTCAAGACATTTTGTTAAGGACCAAATTCCAACCAGAATCATTAGGTATCCTTTGGAGACTTTTCCATGCGAGTTTCTAATGTAGTCCAGCCAGGACTCGTCAAGACACATACATTTTCCTCTGGACTTTAGTGTTAAACAGATGCACAAACAAAGGAACAGAGCACCACTATCCTCAGGCCTCACTGAAGCAGAATTGTCCTCCCTGTCCCTCCTTCATGTAACCTGGCTAATAATCTCCTCTCAGCAATGGCCTATCACATATAAAAAACACATGTGTACTTTTCTTCACTCTAAGGGTGATAATGAGAACATACGTGTAACATGGAGCCTGATGTTCTAGGGCCTCCATTGAGATGTATAAGTGGATGTACAACATTTGGCCTATTCAAGAGTGGTTATCTGGCTAAAAACTGACGTGAGCACAAAGAAAACTATAATGACACACAGCAAAGATCAAAATCAAGATAATCAAGAACATGTCACTGCACAGGGAATAAGAGCACTGCAGCATCAGCTAGAGGGATGTGACGGGTGGAGCCATGGCAGACGACCTGGACAAGCTCGCTCGATACTATTGCTTATCCTCTGGCCTAAGCCAAGAAGAACTAAACTGATTTATTATTTTGCAGTAAAGGGGTAGATGTTTTGATAAGTGGACAAGAGTGTGATTTTATTAGTGTGATGAATTTTACCTGTGAGTTTTTTTTGTTGTACATAGTAAAGCAACCCAGGGTGTCAATGTCCCTGGAGGCAGAAGCTCTCGATGGGCCCTCCAGGCGGAGTCGCACTGATGAAGGAAGCTCCGTGTACAGCTGGTAGGACAGATTCCTCATCACACACACTGAATTCTCCAAACCCTGGACAGAAAAGAGTGGAGGCAAATGTACGTTTACGTTACTAACTAACTATATCGAGTTAATAATGAAACATGTTAACTCCAAATCTGGGTAGAAGCTTGTACTCTTATGATCAGAAACTGTACAACTGCGTCTGACCTCAAAGAAGAAACGACCCTGATTCACACAGTGGAGAACAGGTGTGAGTACTGAGTAACACTATGTTGATATGAAATGACCTCCATCAGGATACAAGATGTTGGTCATGTTGCACAGCTGTCGTCCTTGGTTTGTCTGAATAACCCTAAATTGCCAAAGTTGGTTTGTATTTATATATTGAAAACTTAACCATCTCAATATTTTGAGTGAGTAATCACCAAGATTTGGGACAAAATTAAAGCAAATGAGAGCGATCCCTCAGCTAGTTAACGGTTCACACAGAATTTGCTCACGTAAACTGAGAATTGATAGGAATTGAAGGACAAGGATTTGAAAGTGGTCCTGTCAGCAAATCATGGAGGGGAAGGTCTAAATGCTGACAACAGCATCACTCAGTATGATCTATTTGCTTCACTCAAATTTATTCAAAATCACATTTTTGAGTTTAGATACAATATGAGAACAGCCACCATTAACTTTCAGTCTTAGCACTGAGATCCTCCTCCAACATGTTTGCTCAATCCGGTGCAGGAGGTGTTCATGTTGATGTTTAACAGAAGCTGCCTGTTAATCAGTCATCTGCCAGTTGGTTAAAGGCTTATCCAAGTTAATCATCCGATGAAATTCCAGTGTAGCAGGTGTTCACAGACATTTTCAACCTGTCACTGCTCCAGTCTGTAGTCCCCACATGTTTCAAGGAGACCATCATTGTCCCTATTCCCCAAAAAACTAAAACCCTCTGCCTGAACGACTACCGCCCAGTAGCACTCACCTCCACCATCATGAAGTGTTTTGAGCGGCTAGTCAAACCCTTCATCACCTCCTCCCTCCCTGACTCTCTGGACCCTCTTCAGTTTGCCTACAGGCCAAATAGGTCGACTGCAGATGATACAGTTCAGCATTCAACACCATCGTGCCCCTGAAGCTCGTCACCAAGCTCAGAGACCTTGGGCTCAACATCGCCCTCCGTGACTGGATTCTGAACTTCCTGACGGGCAGACCACAGGCGGTGCGGATAGGCA
The DNA here is from genome assembly GCF_009819705.1 of Hippoglossus hippoglossus. Taxonomy (NCBI): domain Eukaryota; kingdom Metazoa; phylum Chordata; class Actinopteri; order Pleuronectiformes; family Pleuronectidae; genus Hippoglossus; species Hippoglossus hippoglossus. Next base: position 28,977,298 of record NC_047153.1, on the reverse strand, counting down.
GCACCACATCCTCCACCCTGACTCTAAACACCGGTGCCCCCCGGGCTGCGTGCTCAGTCCTCTCCTGTACTCCCTGTTCACGCATGACTGCGTGGCCACCCACAGCTCCAACACCATCATTAAGTTTGCTGATGACACGACTGTCATAGGCCTGATCACCGGCGACGATAAGAAGGCCTACAGAGAGGAGGTCAGAGCCCTGACATCTTGGTGCCAGGACAACAACCTCCATCTCAACGTCGGCAAAACGAAGGAGCTGATCGTGGACTACAGGAAGAGACAAGGAGTAGAACACGCCCCCCTCTCCATCAACGGGACTACGGTGGTACGAGTCAGCAGCTTCAGGTTCCTTGGGGTCCACATCAGTGATGACCTGACCTGGACCCACCACACAGACTCCATCAGGAAGACGGCAAGACAGCGGCTCTTCTTCCTCCGCAGGCTGCGGAGGCTCAACATGGATGCCAGGATTCTGTGCAATTTCTACAGGTGCACCATAGAGAGTATCCTGACTGGCTGCATACCGCCTGGTACGGCAGCTGCACCGCCCTGAACCAGAAGGCTTTGCAGAGGGTGGTGAAGTCTGCCCAGCACATCACCAGGACGGAGCTACCATCCATGGAGGACCTCTACACCCAGCGGTGTAGGAAGAAGGCCAACCGGATCATCAAAGACCCCTATCACCCCAGCCATAAACTGTTTTGCCTGCTGCCGTCTGGCCGACGGTACCGCAGCATCCGGGCCCGCACGACCAGGCTCAGAGACAGTTTCATCCCCCAGGCCATAAGACTTTTAAACTCCTCCAATCTGCAATAACTCCACTAAACCAGCACCTTAGCATATTTGCACTATTGCACATAATTGCACTATTGTTTTTTTTCTTTAGGTGTATATATATATTTATATATATATATATTTTATTTTCTATTTTAAACTTTTGATATTCTATTTTATATTATTTTATTCAATATTTTTCTGCTTGTAATATTCGGAGCATTGCTATAAGAGAGCCTGTGACCTAAGTATTTCATTGCCAGCAACTGCTTAGTGTAATTGTTGTGCATTTGACAATAAACTCTTGAATCTTGAATCTTGAATCTTGAATCTTGAATCTTGAATACTACAGTACTATATACTATACAACTAAAACACACCTATGACTATTTAATAATAAAAATAAAAAAACTATTTCAGCTTTCTGGTGCAGTGATAAATGCACTTGCTTAATGAGTTTAGATCATTAACTTAAGAGCCCTTAGTCTCACCCACCGACAGACAACCTCTGAGCTGCTAAATGCACGCTTGCGTTTTCCTGAATGAGGCTCGACCCATTCTGAAGCCGTCCCACAGATTTTTAAAAACTCAATTTGTTGTAACTGCAATGTGTTAAAGAGAAGGGCTGTTGATATTCCAAATGTTTGTAATTTACAAGAAATATCACATATATTGTAGTAGTCAAACTTAATCATATTTAAATCAGACACCGTTAATTAGAGATTATAAAAATGTCCCAGGCTGTTACCTTGTCCTCAGGCATGTCCTCTTGTGTGATGTAGGACACTAGAGAGTCCACCAGACCTCGCATGTCTCTCATCTTCTGTCTCGTCCTCTCATTCACTGAGCTCAAGTTCCTACACAGACACACACACACACACGGAGCAATTTAAATCCAGACTAGAATCAGAATGCAGTAAAGCTGTCAGACAAAAATGCATCTCTGATCTCTCTTGAATCTCTTAAGTTGGACCTTTATGAGATTTCTGCACTTTGATGTAATTCTATCTGTGGTAAGAAACCAGGAAGTCAGGACTCAAACCTACCTTACAAGGTCAATTCAGTTCCATAAGAAACAAAGAATTAGGTTTCTGATATGGTCATGACCAAATTTTACATTGACATGCAAGATTTAAAGTTTGCTGAGTCAAGTGTTTCAACTTATAATGGTTACTTGGTTCAATGAAACCGGCAGGTGATGGTTTCCAAAAGCAACAACCAGGTCCTGTCCCTAATATTGACTCTGGTTCAATAGTTTGGCTCCACAGCAATAGCAGAAAAGATTCATGGCTACTTTACTGTATCTATCGAAATGTCTGAGTCTCCTCAAATGATCCAGAACACATCAGTGTGTATAAGTATCTTCAAATGCAAATCTATGGAGAGAAAAAGCCTGCACCTCTGTCCTGTTTCGTAGTGTACAGTATATAGTGAAAATGACCATCAAACCAACCAACAAATCCAGAGAAAAACAGTTCCCTGCATCTACAGCTGCAGACTGCAGAGAGATTCAAAACAACGTATTTCTCTGACTATTCCTCTCGTGCCATTGTCACGTCCAAGTTTGAGCTCGTATGGAGTCACCTGAGGCAGCCGCTGGTGTTGTAGAAGATGTCTCTCTCAGATGGACTCAGTGGAAGACTGCTGCACAGAGGAATCAGCACTGCATCTGTCAGCTCTGATAAAGCTTCTTTAGACAGCTTCTGCTTCAGGTTGTCTCTGGAGGACAGATTCCACAGGACGCCTGCAGCAACGACACATTTTATACACAAACTCAAATATACAGTAAACTTTAAATAAAGGTAAATCACCTACAATACCTGTATTATATGATGGATTACTGATTAATACATATCATATCATTCAAACCAGTTTGAAACCAGGAGACCATTATTACCTGTGATGATCTTTTGAAGCTCCTCGTCAGGTTCGCGAAGGATGCTGACGAGATGGGTCAAACCACCGGCATCTATCAGTGCCACCTTGTTGTCAGAGTTCTCGTAGATGAGGTTCCGCGTGGCGCCCGTGGAGTAACGCTGCACTTCCTGGTTGTCACTGGTGAAAAGCTGAACCAGAGCTGGAATGCCGTACAGCGCACGCACCTTTAAGAGAGCAGATCAGGAACACACACCACATACTGTAAATAAACAAAGAGTACGTTGAATACTTTGAATGAATGTGTGATGAAGTGGTTGTGCTACTTGAAACGATCCAACACACAAACACACATCCATCTTTGTCTTCTTTTACACCAACACATGAAGGATTGCGTCCAGAGCAGGATGTACTCTGTCTATTTAAATTAGTGCAAGTCTTTCTTAGTGGGTGAAACTCAGTGCAGTACTGTGCAAACGTACTTTAGATGTTTCGATTCCATCACGTAACACCATCATGGAGCTGAGTGATCCCATATTCATTCTGCAGCACGACGAGCCATAAAGAGCTGTCGACAGTGATGAGAGGAACGAGGAGTCCTGCAGCAGAATGACTGCACCTCATCTGCCTCTGACTGACCTAAGATCAAAGCTCAACATCTCTAAGATGCTGGGATCAACCTAGCTTGAAAAACTGTGTATAGTGTACAAAACTGTGTGCAATGTATACATAGGAGAATTGGTGCTGTTGTAATGGCAATAGCTCGTCACACCAGTTTTTTTACTATACTTTGTAAAAAGTGGAATTATTTTTAAAAGCATCTTCACCTAACATTCAATTACACGAACACTTGTCTGCAGTCGTATATCAGGTGATAGAAGAAGAATTTAACTGGCACATAAATCAAGTATATAGAAATATTGTATTGCGTTGTATTTGGCGAAACCTGTTGCCATATTTTCCTCCCCTTCACCAAACCTCGTCTCAGATAAATTTCTTCTGAACTAGTAACACTTTAACAGATACATTGGAAACCACAACACACCCAATCATAATCTGTGACCATGCACATGTATCACTGACTGTAAATACTGAGCCCCTTCACAGCCCCTCTTTGTTTCAACACATCAGAACAACCTTTTTACACAGACAGCATACTTCATTGAAATGAACATTGCCCTACAGAAAATTAGTAAATGGTAGACAGTCAAAGCATAATCGCGGGGGAAAATAATATACTTCTCAAATAGTAAAAAATCAATAGCAGAAAAGAGGAACTTTACAAAAGCAATCCATCTAAACCAAAACAAGACAAAAACAAGACAAAAACATATACAAAAAAACACAATTCTTTTCAACAACAGAATGTTCTTAGCAATTCAATCAATTAGTGTCACTAAGTAAAGTACATACCTCCACCAAGCAGTCCCCTTATGAAACATATTTAAATTCAGAGGTAAAAAATAAATAACAATTCGAGCCACAGAGAAGAAACCATCCAACATGAAATAAATCACGCCTTTGGATCATTTTTCTCATGTACGTATTCCCCTCTGAACATGGAGCTGACACAGAGGAATTTCTCTACAGCCTGGATTTACTCAAACCGTCTAAAAAAGAGGTTACTTCTGGTACATGTATTATCATCCTAACTGTATTATCCTTTCTCTGGAGATATAAGAAGCAAATTCACCTTGAACTAGAACAACTACATCACTAGACACGTTCCACACACTTAACACAAAACACAAACGTGCTTCTGGGAAAGTCATTCATCCTCTGGATAAAAGAAGAAATGAAGCAGCAGAGCTGGCATCACAGCAGAGTTTTACACTTCACTGAGAAAACACACAGGGATACCAACTCTCTGCTCAGCCGATCACTACAGCAAGACAACAGTATTATAGGAATTCAGACCATCAACTCACAAAATAAACTTTTACTAACAAATACACATGACATAATAAACTGGAATATATCTACTTTCCCTCTTCTCTCTGATCATGTGTGGAACTCCTACACATGATGAACTCCTACCTCCCACTCTGCACTGGCAACATCAGGAAATGAAAAACGGACATTTCCCCCGAGCAGTCAGACTCACTTCACCTCAGTTACACCCTCATTGAATCCCCCTCTCTCACTAATGGAACAAATCATCATATGAAAACTCTGCCTATATAGAAAAACAAAAATCAAAGCAGATTAGAATCAGCAAACCCTCTTTAATAATACATGGAACAGTGGTGGGGTGACAATTGCCCTGCACATACACTGTATACAGCACGATCAGTAAACTATTTAATATTGTTATAATTCTATTTCATAATAACGCCATCATGCTGTTATTTACACCGTGTGATTGGTTAACATAAATAATCGGTAGATTGTGTCTTTAATATTATTGGTTGCAAAAGTCAATGCATTACAACACTATATGATGTCATTTTCTGATGTCATGATGATGTCATTTCTGGAGGATCTCCAGAGTTCAGTGCATGTCTTAAGCAGCTTATGTTACACCATAATACAGACTGGAAGACATTTTAAAGAACAGTGTGGTTCAGATCAGTGCAAATATTTTGTAGGTTTGGTTTTGTAAGTTCATTAGTCAAAAACAGGGAGAGAACAACAACTTAAACATTGCCCAATGCAGAAGTTGTGGGTTTGTTTTGATGTTTTATACTGAGTGTACAGAGCTTTTCAACAGGGCTCTGTGTGGAGGAAAAGTACAAGTTTGATGTAATTGATGTAATTATTTTCTTTATTGAGTTTAATCTTGCAGACCAAAGAGACAGTATTAAAGATTATATCCTGTATGATCCTGAATTATTTTTCAATCTATATAAGGTTTAGGTCATAGGATGCAAAGATAGATGTGTTATTGATCTGTGCATGACATCAGAAAAAGGCAATTCTCTGACTTCAGTGTCACGTCACTTATTATAAAACATCATATGATTTTCTGATCAATATAATGACCTCCCACTTGATCAATTAGCTCCAATGCTTACAGTAATCGTCTGGATACACCCTCCCAGGTAATAATCTCACTAAGTGGCTAAAAAACACATTTGTAATGACCCATTAAATATAAAACTATATTCAAAACACATATAACCCATTAAATGTATAGAATGGGACTATTTAACACTGACTCTTGGTTACAATGCACCCGCAGCAGTACAGAGAGAGGTAGAATTAAAGAGGGAAAATTACAACCTCTCTCCCGTTACTTCTTCCTCTTCCAATCATATAAGTTTTGATAATTTCAATGTCATTTTTCCTCTACATGCAATCTGTACATACACACCTCACTTCCTCACTGTCTGGGAAAAAGCACAATACCTGCTCTCCTCTTGGATTTTGTGCATCTAAAAGCAATGCTGACCAAACAAACTTGGACTGAGAACAAGTAAAAAAAGAGGGAGGTGGACGTTGCTGACCCACCCTGCCTGTTTCCCTCTGAGTTTCCTGTGTTGCTGGAGGCCCAGGTGGGGGAAGTGTTGTCTGATAAGGTGGGGTCTCCAGCACAACTGTAAAAAACCTGCTATTTGTCAGTTATACTCACACTAAAGGTACAAAACACAGCTGCTATTATCTTGTATATTTCTTATTGCGAGATTCTCAATCTTCTTTATAAAGCAAACCATTCTTGATGTTCCTCTGGGGAATGTGCTATACATACTGCAGTGTGATGTAGACAGCAACACTGTTTGGCAAGTGGTTAGGTTATGTGTGTGTGTGTGTGTGTGTGTGTGTGTGTGTGTGTGTGTGTGTGTGTGTGTGTGTGTGTGTGTGTGTGTGTGTGTGTGTGTGTGTGTGTGTGTGTGTGTATTTGTGTGTAGGAACTTGAGCTCAGTGAATGAGAGGACGAGACAGAAGATAAGAGGCATGCGAGGTCTGGTGGACTCTCTGGTGTCCTACATCACACAAGAGGACATGACTGAGGACAAGGTAACAGCCTGTGACATTTTTATAATAAACGGTGTCTGATTGTCTGTTTCAGTTACCGTCTGTGTCAGTTTGCTTTGTCAAAATATTTCACAAAAAAAATGACATACAACCATGTACAAGCATGTTACCTGTTTTTTTGCATCGTTGCTATGGTAGCACTGGTGTTGTATGTATGCAGCTCCCAGAACTTGCAGGGCCGTGTCTGATTCAGACAGATATCTGACAGCTGTTGCCATGTCGAGACCCTGTATCCTACACACACTCACACACACACACACACACACACACACACACACACACACACACACACACACACACACACACACACACAATAATGGCGTCACACTCCATCAACACAATGACACACATTAATTAATTTACAAATCATCTGACTGAGCTACAAATTAAACCAGGCCAGTTGTCTAAGCTGTGTTAATGAATGGATAACATGTCTCACTCTGCCAGGGGGTCATTGCTGTGTATTGATGCTCCATCCAAGACATCCACTCCTTTCCCAACGCTCCTCACACTGCGGACCGAGGCAGTCCGTTTCAGCGGGGCTTGGTACTGCCCTGCACCCGTCACATGGTTGGTCCGGGACACATGCTGCTGCCACTGTGTTCCCCAGCCATCCCCTGCCATGGGGACCCCCCTGCCAGTCCCAAACCAGCCCTCCCTCTCAAAGGCATAGCCCTGCTGCTGGTTGTGCTGCTGCCGGTTAGTGATGCGGCTGATGGTGCGGTGGGAGGGGCCTTTGTAGGAGGACTGATGCGGCGGCTCCTCCGACCAGTGGCCTCTTTCTTGGGCTAATATCCCACTGAGGCTTCTGCTGTGTGGGGGATCCACAGAGACTGGGAAAGAGGCAGTCACTGGAGGAACCACCACAGTGAGAGGTAACCTCTCCTGGTCAGCCTGACACATTGACTTGGACCGCCTGCTTCTGTTGTGTGCCTGCACAGTCTGGAAGCTGCTCTGTACCATGTTGCTTCCTTTGTGGCTCAACCTGGAACTCGTCTCCATAGCAGAGCGAGAAGAGAAACCAGAGTGAAGGGGACCTGTGGGAACCTGCAGGGTGGGGGGTGTGGGGATGTATAAAAGGTTAGCAGACACACTGCAGCAGATTATTTTGTCTGAATTTCTGATATTAAAAAGATCATTTTCAAATTTCTCAGTTTAGTAAAAGTTGTATAGTTATACAGAAGCTCTAACAGTACGGACAAGGAGCCAAAAAATCACTAGTGTCTTGTTTTTTTAACAGTTTGTAAGATACAGTGCTTGAGGTGAGTAAAACGGTTCAGGGCAGCATATGTTGGTGTAAGACTTTCCGTAATCAGCAGCTCTTCCTGCTCTCCTTAATTCAAGCCTCTTTACTGTAAACTGCAGGAAGCTCACTGATGCCTTTGTATTATTAGACTGGAGAGTTAAACGCAGCAGGAGCAGGGAAATGTCCTGTTTACATTTTTCTTCTGTCTCTACATTGTTCTGAATTTGGTCAGCTTCTGTTTTCCTTCCTTTGTGTGTGTGTGTAATTTTGCAATAAATTTACACAAACTATAATTTAACAGTTAAACTAAATTAAAAAAAGAAATGTTGTTTATTAAATAATTAATTAAGCTCAAACTCAAGATCCTGGTGAGGAACCTAATCTCAGTATTGTACAATGTTAATATTCCTCTTAGAAATACTGGCCCAAACTATAATGGTAAGACAGAAATGTAGTAAACCAGAATAATCATTTTTTACAATCAATGGTGAAATTGATTACTTATAATGCAAATCCCTGCTACAGTCCATCACAGCCAAACATCGACTGTTTGGATAGCTACCATCTCCAAACCAGATTGCTGGTGTACTATAGACTGTATATCAAGATGGACGAAACATTTTCATGTCCTCCCACTGAACAAAAATGAAGCCAAAATATCCTGGATATGGGCATTGTCATCTTGTATCGATGACATCATTTGGAGCAAGAGTCTGAGCAGCACTGATTGTGGGGTGGAGCCATGGTATTGAGGTCAGAACCAAAACACATGCTTGACCAATCGCTAGTCAGTATTCACCTTGTATTCATTGCATGAAATGACTATTAAAAACCAAACTGTTCAGAAATACGAACACTTGGACGCACATCAGTGTTATAAGAATTACCTTAAATGACAAAAAACTTTCTTAATTTGGTCCAACCCACTAACATGGAGGAAGCAGGGCTTTTGAACTTAGATAGCCAGCCACCAGGGGATGATCAGAATATTTTGGCTTCACTTTTGCGAGCTGTCACGTCGTCCATGTTTCTATATAATCTATGGTACTGTATCTTTGGACTGCAAGATTAAACTCAACTTCAAATAATTACATTAAACTTGTACTTTTCCTCCGCACAGAGCCCTGCTACATACACTCAGTATAAAACATAAAAACAAACCAACAACTTTTGCATTGGATAATGTTTAAGTTGCTCCCCCTCCTCCATGTCTTTGACTTAAGCTTCAATAAACTTGTCCGAAACCTACAAAATATTTGCACTGATCTGAACCACACTGTTCTTTAAAATGTTTTCCAGTCTGTATTATGCTGTAACATAAGCTGCTTTCAGACATGCACTGAACTCTGGAGATCCTCCAGACTTTCTCTGGAGGGGCTGTATGTGTGAACTTAAATGTCCGACTGAGAGCCTCCGGACATACTGCAGACTTTCTCCGGCCAGTGTGCTAGTATAAAGTCAGCAGAAGGCCCGGAGGAGTCGATGTGAGAAAATAGCAGGAGATCCTCCACAGGATTCACCGCGAGTGATGGGATGTTGATGGCGTTTGTAACACGTGACAGACGGAAAAAAAGCAAAAAACAAAAGCAAAGTAAATAAAAATGAAAAAGCTGTGCCATAAACAAAGAGGACACCCGCAAAGATTTCAAAATGGCGATTAGGACCATCGCCCGTGTTGATGTGCTGCAATAAAGAACATGTGACCTCTAAGCAGAATTCATACGTTAACTGTCTCAGATGCTGCGCCACCCCTTACATCACAATCTAGGAACTTCTGTTTTGTTGTGAACGCGGCTGAGCGAGGATTTCCCGTTGTGTTGTTAATGTGACAGGCGACCTCCACAGAAATTCTCAGAAGTTCCTCTGTAGGTCATGTCTGAAAATAAGGGTCCATATTGGACATATTATGTTTTGGGCTTCTCACAAACATACATCTCCTTTCACATACATATATTGTCACTCGCATATGTTTTTACCTTAAAGGTGTAAAGTATATGCACATGTGAGAGTGACAATATACAGCATGTGTCCTGTACGGCTCCTGGCGGTGGTACTCACGGCCATGATGCGGCTGGGTGTGTGTATCATGGATCTGGAGCTGAAACCAAGGGTATGTGCTAAGCTCTTTGTCTCAGGAAAGTTGTAATCTAGACAAAAAGAGAAGAAAGGTTAAATATTAGTGTTTTGATCATTACAGGGTTTAAAGAAGACAGTGGCAGCCTCATTGACTTCGACAGGAACAAACTGTCAGCAGCTGGTGTTAAGCTGACACAGTCTAAGATAGATTCATATATCAGAGTCCTGCACTGGGAACTGTTCTGGTAGATCAGCTTGTTGACCTTGATAAATGAGTCTCTCCAATGAGTCTTTATTCTCTATCACTCGCTTTCTCACACTTTTCTTATGAATGATGTGATTTATTAGCCAGCTGTGGGCGGTTTGTGTACTGGTGCCTTGTATCTACAGTTTTAGGTCATTGAGTTTCTGAAACATGGTGTGTAAGTTTCATGAGGAAGGTATTACTTTGGGCATGTTCATTACCCTCTTCCCTCAATAGGACTCTGATCTCACCCTCACCCATCAAACACCCTGGATCTAACCTTCACACGTGGCAGCCATCAGGACTCACTGTGGAACAAACAGCTCTGTGATCGCATCCCATTTCTTCACACAGTGGAAAAAAACGGATACAAGGCCTCACGACATCATGCTGTGTCATATACAGTGTGACCACTGCAGCTTGGAGGAAACACACTGGCAGCCCTCGTCATTTCTCAGCCATTGTCTGAGCCCCATCTGAACATATCCCCACACAGTCCATCCTTTACAAATCAGCCTCTTTCAATTCAGCAAAATCAATCATTCAATCAACTAGTCAACTAGTCAACTAGTCAACCAACCAATCAATCAATCAATAAAATAGTCAACCAACCAATCAATCAATCAATCAATTAAGGAAAAACTACAAAAAACAGAGGAGAAAATAACGTAGAAACCTCAGAGAGCCATCTAACTGTAATCCATGATTAGCAGCCACCCTCATCATGATCCATGATGTGATCTTATCTTATCATCAAGCTGTATATAGCTCTACACAGATGTCAAAAATGCATCTTGTGATAGTAATGTTTGATACAAACGGAGTGAGTGAGCATTACTTTAGGTGGAATGATGTGTAAGAGGCCAATAAAGTAGTTTATCAAAGCACCTTTTCAACAAACCTCTTTATCAGTGGTACCTGCAGACAGTGAATCACAGCAGCAGCAGAGGGAGGAGGACAGTAACTGACTCATGCCCCTGTTCTCCCTTGACTTCACAGGAAAATTAACTATTTTATTGACAGCATGTCATTTTTTTATAGTGAAACATTAGGACTTAATAGAGATCTCCCTGCTGTGAAAATTGATGTCTCTCTTCTAGAAACAATATCAGTTGTCATGTCAGAACTTCATGTTTTAGGAATACAATCTGACCTATTGGAACTTACTTTACTTCCTTTGATGTTTGCTTTATCTTGTCACTCCTTGTCAGTTTCTCCTTTGTGTGAAACCAAGTGATGGTTCATTCTTAATTTCTTATTAACCTCCTCCAAAGTTGAGTTTTTGCTTTGTCTGTCTATTTTACAAGTGGGCCATTTTGTCCGGGCCACAAGAAGGCCAGAGGTGCTGCATCATTGTGTGAAGTGGCCCACATCCATATGCTATCTGGGAATCTACGGCACATGTATGGAAGGCATCCTCAACACGGACTGCAGAGTATGATACCAACAATATAAGCCTGTAGTGTCCACAGCTGTAAGCATTCGAATCAGCAGTGGTGTGTAACCGAGGCCAAATGGTGACACCCAAGTGAAAGAAGGGCTCTAGAATGGGTGTGTTTACTGTGGAACTGCAACAGGCGGGGGCCACAGCCCTGAGTGACTGTACAACAGCAAGAGTGATGTTAGAGTGATATATGTGAAAGAGGACGTGTAAACAGTCATCAGGTAGAACTATTGTGCATATTCACTTCACCCTGCAGACAGACATGATGAATGGAAGTGAGCTGCTATCCGTTGAACAGAGAGAGGAATGGGGTGGGAGTGGGGGTGAGGGGGAGCCCACTCAGTCCAGCCGCACGGAAGGAAGGAGGGAGGAGATGCTGCAGGGAGGGGAGCTGTGCTGCGCTGCATACCTCAACAGAACAATCACCAGGTCAGAGCAGAGGTCAGGGAAGGTATGCTCACACACCACCACCACAAAAAGGAAAACACATGGTACATAACTGTATATTTGCAACAATATATTAAAGGTAACTGCTGTCTCTTACCACACAACAACAGAACCGAAGAGATCATTACATGAGAGGTTTCTATTTAATCACATGTAAAGTTTTAGTCTTTAAAGAAAGCCTCCACTGATTTTAAACCCCACCTCTTCTAATTCAGCTGTTGGAAGAAGAAATGAATATGCGCATCCGCATTGTGACAATGTTGTCAGCATCGAAAACTACAACAGCTCTTTCCACTGCCACCTGAGCTGGGGGTCAAACCCAGAACATGAGGATGCAGCACTTCTTATCTAACACCCCAATCAAGTCAGAGCAGGAACAGGCTCAGCTACGGGCCGTGTGGGGACAGACTGAAACCATCACACATCACTATGAACACAAATGAAACAATTAGGTCATGTGTGCAGACATTTGGGGTAGAAACTAGGATTTACTGTCCATGTTCATCTATTTATATAAATGTGTACATCTACTTCTATACTAGACATCTTCTATTCTGTTAGAATTCAACAACCATTTAGCCTGCTACCATCATGCTAAATTCTGCAGGTTTGTAATGTTACAGGATTTTCTGTTAGAGCACCTGAAGTCTGGATGTGCATGAAACATTGCTGAGTAATCAGTTGATGAAAAGAGTTCACTGGTATCAGCTGTGGAAGACAACTACATCTCCCAAGAAACACAGGGATAATAATCATCCATCAGGGAGTTTAACATTTTGATGACTGTGCAATAGAAAGCTAAATTTTGAGATTATAATTTGTAGAGATCCCTGATTCTGGGTCAGGTGTTTGACATTCTATCATTTTTGTATGGAGCTGAGTGAAGAGCTAGTGTTTGAACTTCTCTCTCTAGTTCTTTTTTCCCCACAACTAATTGTGACTTTGTGATAACCCAGGGCAACCAAATATATGCCTGTAATTAGAGACTGTGCACCATTCAGCATTTACATATTGAATTTGTCATTATCTATGATCGTCAGTGTTTTTCAGTCCTGCTTTCAAATGTGGCCATTTGGAAAAATAATAAAGACTTCTGATTTCTGACAGGATATCAGAGGAACAGCATTTCACAGAAACTGTCGGATCAAGCATCACCTGTCTTTACTGTATATGT